>NC_086010.1:13140504-13443942 GCF_030014385.1 Trichomycterus rosablanca
GTTTTACTGCGTGAAGCTTGTATCAAGTATCGTGATGAGTTCATACAATGTACAAAGCTAGACCCATTCAATTATACGACGTTAGCGTCGTGTTGCATGGCTGTGTACAAGACACATTTTCTACCAAAAGATACGATAGCGCTGACACACAATAACGCGTACATTACACAACACAAGACATTCTCGAATGTTTCGATCGAGTGGCTTGAATACGTTAAGCACACACGCAATGTTGATGTGCAACACGCCCTAACTCATGGTGAAATGAAGTTTGGTGCATATTATGTGGATGGTTATTATGAAAAAGACGGTGTACGAAAAGTCTTAGAATTTAATGGTTGTATGCACCATGGTCACGAATGTCGTTACAGACCGAACCAGCCACATCCTATGTCAAAAGTTTTGTATGGTGAATTGCGAAAACAGTTTGACACCAAGGTTGAGGTGCTTGTTAGGGCGTATGGTCTAGATGTAGAAGTTATGTGGGAATGTCAGTGGGTAAAGGCCAAGAGGAGTAATTCGGATGTCATTGCCTTTATGTCTAATTACACAGTTCCTGAGCGACTCAAACCAAGAGATGCACTCTTTGGCGGTCGAACAAATGCTTACAAATTGTACTACAAAGCAAAAAATGGCGAGAAAATCAGATATGTAGACTTTACCAGTTTGTACCCAGCCTGTCAGGCCAAGAAAACATATCCCGTTGGGCACCCTGAGATAATATTTAAAGACTTCCGCCCTCTTGACGAATATTATGGTCTAGTCAAAGCAACTGTACGAACCCCAAGAAAACTCTTACACCCTGTTTTGCCGTACCGTTGTAATGGCAAATTAATGTTTCCGTTGTGTCTATCTTGTGTCGAGTTGGAAAACCAGACACATACATGTGTGCATAGCGATGTTGATCGATCCATCACTGGTACTTGGGTCAGTATTGAATTGTTGAAGGCTATTGAGAAAGGATATGTGGTGACAAAAATCCATGAGGTTTGGCATTTTCCAGAACGTTCAGAGACATTATTCTGTGAGTATGTAAAGACATTCTTACAGTACAAACAGGAGGCTAGTGGTTATCCGGCGTATGCTGTCACAGAGGAAGATAAGGCCGAATACATCAGGGACTATTTTGAAAAAGAAAATATTCAACTGAATCCAGACAAAATATGTCTTAACCAGGCTCGTCGTTCTATTAATAAATTGTTATTGAATAGTTTGTGGGGTCGGTTTTCAATGAGGGAAAACTTGCCGGTCTCTGAACTGTTGGTAGATCCTGAACGATTTTCACAGCATATCTTTGGTGATGGTTATGATGTTAAACACTTTTCATTTGTGTCTGACACTACAGCCTTGATACAGTGGTGCTACTCAGCTGGAGACAGTTGTCCAACACGTGACATTAATGTATTTCTTGGTGCATTCACAACTGCACACGCTCGTTTAGAATTGTACAGTTTAATGGATAGATTAGGTGACAGATTGTTGTATAGTGACACAGACAGTGTTATTTTTGTTTCTCGTGAAGGTGATTGGGATCCCCCTCTGGGTCCATACTTGGGTGATTTGACAGACGAGATTGGTGGCGGCGACCACATTATCGAGTTTTGTTCGGGTGGCCCTAAGACATATGGTTATCTTACAGCTGGTGGTAAAACATGTATGAAGGCTAAAGGAATCACACTAAATTCTGAAAACTCAAAAGTCATCAGACTCGACACACTCATAGACCTTGTTGATCATTATGAAACAAACCGCGATAGTAGTCGACACATACTCGCTCGTGCAGACGGTATAGTGAGAAATAAAAAGAACCTCACACTGAAAAACAAGTCAGTAGTGAAACGATTCAAAGTGGTGTACAACAAACGCGTCCTGTTGTCTGACTTTTCAACACTCCCCTATGGATACTAAAGACGTTCAGGGCTATCGTGGGGTTATAGATGTAGATGTTTTTGATTTCAGATTACAACATCCGTTTTCATGTGTAATAAGTGGCCCATCAAATTCCGGAAAAACATTTTTTGTAAAACAATTGATTGAGCGTACTGATGAGTTGATTTCAAAGAAAATAGAGAACATCGTGTATATTTATGACTGTTGGCAACCCCTTTATGATGAAATGTTAAAAATAAGAAATATTAATTTTGTTCAAGGAATACCAACATCACTAAATGATGACACACTTCTACCGCTTAACAGAAATAATTTGTTAATAATTGATGATGTTATGAAAGATGCTAGCAATAATGCAGAGGTGGAAAAGGTTTTTACACAGTATGTACACCATAGAAATTTAAGCGCCGTTTACCTAATGCAAAATTTGTTTTTTCAAGGAAAATCTAGCAGGACAATTAGTTTGAACACAAACTATCTCATATTATTTAAAAATCCTAGAGACAACAATCAGATTTGTGTATTAGGTAGACAGATGTACCCCGGCAATACCAAATTTTTCATGGAGTGTTTTCAAAATGCTGTAGGTAAACCGTTCGGCCACCTTTTGATTGATTATAAAGCAAAGACACCTGAAAACTTTCGTCTCAGAACAGATCTGCTTTCAAACACGCCTGTTGTTTACATTCAGAAAAAACGTCGCTAGACCAACATGTCGGACAGACTATATAAAAACCTACCGCTTCTTAAACTTTTATTTAAAGCTAAACCGGCGCAGAGACGTGTTATTTTACAAACAGCATCTAATGAGCTCATCTTAACTCTGTGTAAAGTAGCTCTTAACGTGCTTAACGGTACCATACCTCTCACACCCAAACAATATCGTACGTTAAAAAAGAAAAAGACTGAAATTAAATTTTTTGCTGATAAAAAAGTTTGCGTTTCACGGAAAAAGAAAGTAATTAATCAGAAAGGAGGTTTTCTTCTACCATTGTTAAGTGTTGCTTTACCATTTATAACAAGTTTGATAACATCCAGACTATAGAGATGGAGTTTGCTGAAAATTTTTTTCTGGTACCGCAACACCAGCTGGATAAGTTAAAGAACGATGACAACCGTGGTGTTATCAGTAAATTTGTGGAAAATGACTTGGACTCGTCGATTAGAAATATTTTGGCTAGGAGCGATCTAGACCCCCATGAGAAGGCCAAGTTTTATACGGCTGTCTTGCAGAGATATTTAGCTGTTGCTAAACACCGTGATATGGAGACCAAGTCTTTAACACTGACGTTACCGCTCGTGGATAATGTTAATAAGGAAACAAATGTTATTGACCATACCGGTGATGAAAATTCTGTAATCAGCGATGTTCTTAGAAATGTACCAGTTCGAAGTAGGCGGAATGTTCAGTATGTTTTAGATAAAATGTCTAAGTCAAAAGATGTGTCTTCCTGGAATGATTCGGGAGAGTTTGTCTTAAACGGACGTACGATCCCTGGGTCACATATACTGGACCTGGTAAAAAGCATCACTGCCCCACACAGGGTTAGTGATGATCGTAGACCACAGGGCTGGGGTGAGTTTCTAGAGGCTTTTGCTGTTTTAAACATACCTCTTTCTACAATACCAAACAAATATGTCAGACAAAAAATTAATTTGTTAAAAAATAAAACGTCTGCTGATTATGCAACGCCGTTGAGCGACGTATCACCTGTTAAGACTGTCGAAACCCCCAGATTATTTGTCTCACCCGCTCTAGATGGCTGTAATTGGTTAAACTTTTAATTTTCTTTTTAAATGTTGTATATTATTGCTGTGTATATTGTTTACATGTTTATGTAAATATTCTTTTTCACAATGTTTGAAAAACAATAATTTGTTGTTTACTGTTGTTACATTGTGTATATTTGTAAATAAATGAGTCAAAGTTAAAAATATTTGCATTGTTTGTTTTTTATTTAACAACTTTTACATTACACACAGAGAATAATATGTTATACAATAAACATCTCTCCTTTTTGAACATGTTGTATACAATTAAACAATCTGTTTTTACAAATACATGGATACATGTGTTTCACAAAAGTTGACACCATTTTGTCATTTTTTACTAAATCAAAACCATATTTGGACATCACTTCTTCATAACGGTACCCTTTAACCATGTGGTATAGAAAAAACACACAGTGTTGCCCGCATGTGCTTGATGTGATGGCTTGTACTTGTCTGTTAGAATAATATTGTGTTATGCACGAGGTTTTAAGAAAATCACTAATCAGTTTAGAAAACATTTCATAGTCTGGAGCGTTTCCAAAACTGTCAAAAAAATACCCAACACGATCTTCGTTTATGTATACGGCTAACCAGTGTTCGCCAGGAAGATCAGATGTGTGTGTATTAATAATCGTCATTGTTGGTAATTTCCTTATAACATTTGTAGGTAATTGGTCGCATGCTAACACACCGAGAAAATGTGTATTGACGGTCACTTTATCCATGACAGCTGTCAGTTCTAAAGTATTCATCAGTAAAAATCCACCAAAACTTGTCTTCGGTTAGACACTTCGATGATACTATCAAAAACGGCGTACACAATCAAATTTACAGTATGTGGTAGTGGTTGTCTGAAACGGGCCTCCAATCTAATATTACCCGATTTGACCAAGGACACATGTTGACCGCATTCTTCATCAGGTGTGAGATTAAACGCATACAGTGTGTAGCCCTGTAAGAATTCCTGTCTATTAATAGACAGAGCTTGGTTTTTCAAATGTCTTCCTGACGCGAGGGCTAACTGGAAGAACTCTCGCACTGCCGAGCCGGATTGGAAATCAGGTTGATGTGGTTTAGATGGAAATTGTTGTCCGTCTAAATAGACGGCTAGAAACTCCAAATCATAATGTTTAAATGCAAATGGGTTCCTATTATAAGCACCCGTAAAAGCCTGGTTTTCCACCATACACAAAATGATCGACTTTGGTAACGTTCCTAAAAATAAATTTTCATGATTAGAGACGCGTGTCCCAACAGGTATTGAAAAAATTTTTACACACACTCTATCAATAGGGTATTTAGCGGTTGTCGACAACAAGGCCTGTGCATGACCCAGCCTTACACCCGGTGACACAGACACTTTTTTAACAAATAATGATGCTGAGAGAATATTGACTTTGTATGCTAACGCATCATTCCGCATTAGGCAAAATTCATCCTTACAGCGTGTCATTCGAATTTTTATATCAACACCATTAAGCATCAATTTCTCCTGAAAAAATATGTCGCTATGAATAGGGGTCAACAGTTCCACTACATTGCTACCATCTGTAAATGCTGCCCTCGTTGTCAAGCCTAGGTTGTTCCCTGCAGGGTTTGTTTCGTCCATATGCCCCGCCGTGTCCTGATAAAATAGCCCCGCAGAAAAAACAGTTTCTAGGGTATCTTTCCCATAGTTGGCGAGACATTCTATTATGCTACGGTATGGGTATGTACTTGAACTCTGCGATATCAGCCTGTCGCCTAGTGACACATCGACCTGTGAAAATATTGTAGCACCTGGATAGTTTATCAACCCCACAGCTGCACCATCATCGATGTCGGTTCCATCAGGTCTTGTGATTTTAAGACGCAGGTACAAGAGTGTGTTATTTAGATCCGTATAATCTTCACCATGTCCAGCTATGAAAAACTCCAATGGAGCTGTGTCGGATATTGCTGACAACGGCGGGATTTCGACATAGGTACTTTTCTCTATAGCTGTTTGTGTTAAAGGTACTGTAAACAAATCCAGTTCTGATTTAATACACTCTTCAGACATACGATGAAGTAGAGCCATGATTAGAATATGGTATTCAAAGTCTTTCTGCTGAATGGGACCCGCTTCTGTTTACCCTTTCTCTTCCTTTTTGACACTATGTGTTTTTTTGTCGTACGCTTGGTTTTCTTAGCAGGACAGCCACGCCTCTTACCAGGTGGTCGTTTTACAGATTTCCGAGCCATCACCAACATGCCCGAACCATCTTGATTGTGATTGTGCTCCATCACACGCGACAGACCATTGCTGACTACATCACTCACAATGTTTTTAGCGGCTGTTTTTAGATGTGGTTTGGCTATACTAAATCCTCTCTTGAACAACGGTATAGCCATTCTGAATAAATTTCAAAAAATCCCTCCAAAACCGGCTCCATACATTGCCGGACTACCTGTATAGCCAGGCATGAGGCCTCCGGCCTGATTTTGATAGTAAGAAATGTAACGTTCTGGGTCCATAGCTTGTCTGTTGAAAGTATCCATTTTCAAAACCTAATTGTTTGTTTTACAGGTCTAAAATGTAGCTTTACAACCACTTTCCCGTAGCAAAAATGTACGTGTTGGTTCTGGTCAGTTTTCACTTCTATGGCGATATCGTTTATCTGTAAGATATCTTACAATATCTTACAGATATCCGAAGATATCTGTAAGATCTGGGGTCTAGTAAGACCCCAGATGTAAAACCTAAAATGATGGCTAGTTTACCATAAAATTTCAGCCCTATATCATACCGTGTCTTAATAAAAACCTTGTGTCTTATTTGGTCATAACCAAGAACTATCGAATGTTCTGCTATATGAATGTTAATCTCGTCAACCAGTGTTTGTATATTGTTATAATACCCCGTGGGTATCATTATTTTTGTTGTTTTACCCAATTTTTTGTCATTTACACTAAATGTGGCATCTGTCTCGCAAAATGTCTTCCATGTTCGTGGGTACTGAAACTCTAACACACCTACTTTCCAGTCACCTTTTAAATCGAGGGGCTTAGTTAGTTTTGTTCTATAATTAGAAATTTGGTTGTCCGGGTACACAGACCTAGACGAGTTGCACGGCAAAGTGACACAAAAACTGTTGTCATCCATGTTGTCCAAGCATGTAAATGATTTATTTTGCGTAGTTACACATCTTTTAAGGCCTTTCTATGGCCACTACATCATTTTCAGAAACCCAACTGTTAAATTTTGATGGCCATCCTAACCATTTCACTAATACCATTGTTTTTTTACCCTGTTTCTTTTTTTCTAAAATTTTTTCAACTTTAAACGCTTTATCCCTAGACATGTGGATTTTTTGCAACTCTTCTTCATAGAAACTACCTTGTATAATATCACCGTCATAATCTTCCAATCTATATACGGACGGATGTCGTTGAATACATTCTGATATGGTGAAATACTCCTGTGTATAGTTCTCTTCATAGCCCTTTGTAAATGGACCCCTGACTTTAGAAATACGCACGACATCACCAACCTTGTACCTCAAGGCGGTTTTCTTGGCTAGTTTGTTTTGTTCAACATACAATGTTTCAAACACAATAGATTCATTTTCTTTTGTCACTTCGACAGGCTTCATTTTGATACTACGGTGGTAACTATTGTTGTAACCATGCAATATATCTTGTAAAACATCAATGTACCTTTTGGAATTTATAGCCGTTAGATATCGCCACATACGACTTTTTAATGTTCTGTTAAAACGTTCTATGACGCTGGCTTTTAGCTCGCTACCTGTGGCAAAATGTGTAATTTTGTTTTTTGCTACTAATTTTTCAAAATGTTTGTTGAAAAACTCTTTACCCCTGTCAGTCTGAGGAACTTTTGAGGAACTCTATCTTCTTCTTCTAGTATAGACGCAAATGCCTTTGAGACTTCCAAACCTGACTTATTTTTTAACAAACGGGTCCATGCGTATTTGCTAAATACGTCAATACACGTCAACATATATTTATAATCATCATTTTCCCTAGAATATGCACACATATCAACAAGATCGGCTTGGAATTGAGAGTCAATTCCGTATACTATAACCCTGTTTCTTTTGTAATTATGTCGTATGGGTTTGTGAAGTGTGTACGCATCCTCACCAGCTAGCCAATCTGAAACCTGTTGATCAGACAGACACACGCCTGTATTCTCTAAAACACCCCGTTTCAAACGATTTTTACCGCCTAATGAACCTGAATTAGCCGGTGTGTAATAAACAGTTTTTAAAAGATTTGCCATGTTGATAGATGACATTGCAGAAAATAATGACCCCCAGATTTGTTTGGTTGACTGTTTTATTCAAAAATCACAATGTATCAATGAAATCTAGAAATTTTACACACACATCTACATTTCTCGCTACTAGATGTTCAACAAGTGTTTCAACCACTTTACAAACATTAATCGACTTCATTGTTGAAAGTTTTATCACACAAATGTCTAATATGTATGCGCATAGACAAAGCACATGACTGATTTTCACTGTATTGTCACTCGTAGACATAAGAGACAGAATTTTACTAACAGTCACATGGGCAGCATCGTTAGAATCTATACATAACTGTGTCAAATAACACCAATCATCTGACGTCGATTTAACAATATTTAATTGGTTCTTGAAATTTTGTAAACGTTTAGCATCAACAACATACATGCTATTAAACAATCTAAAATCATCCACACTATCGACAATACATTTATACAACAAACTTCTCAAATCATTGCTTACTCGATGTTTTAACAAGTGGTCTGCCAACCCCTGGAAGCCACAAACATTCCCCATAGCGACTTAAACAGTGCTACAAGTCTTTGAACCAGTTTTCCAGCCGTCAACTGCGTCGGCTACAAACTGTTCGGATGTGTGATCAACCAGCTTTTCTCTTATTTCCTCTAGCTTTTCCACAATGTATGGCTCGCACTGTAATTCACAGACAACTGTTTCGGCACAACCTTGAATTTTTAGAAGTGGTAAACGTATTCCAACACTCTTTAGAAGTTCTGCTATGACGTGTTTTAACCCCGGTGTATACAGAGTCTCTGTTATATCTTTATAGTATTTTTCAAAAAAGAAAATATCCGGCTCAAACAGACACGAATGTCGACGTTGACTGGGGTGATTCACTTCACAACCGAGACATGAATCCTTCAGTTTGTTGTCTATTATGTGTTGTAGGATTACAACAACAGCGGACTTTATTAGTTTTAACGCGGTACTGCATACTTGTCCGTCCACATCATCAATTGGCTCAGATACAGCTTTCACTTCTAGAGCATCAACTATTGTTTCACTATCTTCATTACCAGCTGGTAACTTCCGATGTCTAGATGCAGGCCCCTCCAATGGATCTGGTGAAAAAGCTGACGAAGATAGGTAGGTCATATTCATTTTTCCAAGATGGGCTCCAAATTGATCCAATGAACAGTCGTCCGACAAGTTGTTGAACACCGCTGATTCACCATAGCTGTAGTTCACGGCTCCACGGCACATATCGATCGGAGCGTATTCAAGGCCCGACATTTGATATTTTCCACACAACTCAACCCCAGGGGTGTCGGGATGGTCCGCTGGAAGAAAATCCTCAAACATTTCGTCCTGTGTGTTGACACCGTCTTGATGTTCTATTCTGTGAATGTGGTTGATGTTTCTTTTAACAGGCGAATCGGGTAGGCTGTGATACTCATTGCCCAACCCACAAACGTCATAAACCCTAGAATCAAATAGGTTAATTTTAACATCCTTAAAGCATTCACTACACCTACTACTACAACATGCTTTGACGCATCTCTTCTTTCTTGGAGCAAAAACCAAATTGGTTTCACGAGCATTAGAACTAACAGTTGGTGTAGACATTTTAAAGCTTTTTGTCTTAGAAAACCTAGTGTGTGATTGCTTAAACAATATATACAGACATCGAGGTGGGTGGGAGAGGTGGCTGGGATGGGAGAGGTGAGATGAGATGGGAGTGGTAGGTGGGATGGGAGAGGCGGGACGGGTGGGCGTTCCATACTATGTCAGTCAACATAACCTGTCAATCAAACTAGCCTGATGCTCACAGAGGGGGTCATAAATCAAGGGTCATAAATCATATTTTGACAGGTAGTGCATGATACTTACTACTACTGTGCCCAAAGCGATTCTATGAGCTTTTCTGACTCTGAAAATGCATTGTGCAATGTTACTAACAACAAATCATTTTAATTTTACATAATCACTACAACACTACAAACTGTCAAAGCCTTTTTTTTTTTAGCTTGTCTGATTAAGAACATGTAAATTTTAATGTCACAATCAACAGTGTAACAGGAACGCAAAAAAGCACTGAACTACAGAATTGTGCTGAAAGTGTTTTTTTAAGCTTGTCAGACGCTTAATATGCATTGTGCAATGTCACTTTGACCAAAGTAATCGGAATGTATTAAAACAGCAAAACTTTGCTTAAAACGTGAACAAAACGTAAACAAAAAAATAGGAATGTTACAATATATTACAACACAACAGTAATGTGCTTTAAGCGAGTCTATGAGCTTTCCTGACGTTTACAATGCATTGTGCATGTTACTAACAAAAAAATAATTTAAATTATACATAACCACTACAACACTGCAAATCGTGGTTTTAGCTCTTATTTAGCTTGTCTGATTATGAACATGTATATTTTAACGTCACAATCAACAAAGTAAAAGAAACATCAAATTAAAAGGAACGTATGAAAGCACTAATTCACTAGAGAACGTGCTTGTCTGATTCGGACAATAGGCTTGTCTGATGCTTGTTTGATCAAAAAGAAATGTCAATGTATAAAAACACTTAAACACTACAGAACTGTGTTTAAAGCGCTTTTTGAACCTTTTAAAAAGCTTCTTCGAGAATATCTTATACTAAAAAACTACAAATCACTACAGAGCTGTGCTTGAATTCCTCTTTTGAGCTTGTTTGACGCTAAAAATGCATTTTGTAAAATCACTGTAAACAAAAAGATAGGAATGTGCAAAAATATTACAACACAACAGTACTTTGCTTACAGCGATTCCATGAGCTTGCCTGACGCTTCCAATACATTGTGTAATCTTACTAAAAACAATTCCTTTTAATTTTACCTAACCACTACAAACGTGGTTAAAATCCTTTTCATGAGCTTGTCTGATTGTTGTTTTACCCCGAGGGCATTCTGATGGAAACCTGTTTACCCGCCGAGGTTAAGGATTAAAGTCGAGACTGCCGGGACAACGATGCTGCTCCTGTCAGATGTGACGGGTCTGGAGTAATTGCAACGACAAGAAATCACTACAGACTTTATTGAAGACTAGAGCGGATAACAACTCTATTATTATTTAAATGTTTATTTATCTATTTATTACCAGTTATGACTTTTAGATCATTTAATTCTGTGTTTGTATGATTTGTGTAAATCGTGTATTTATTTAAAGTATCCTCCAGGCCACCCAAGAAGGATGGGCCCTGCTGAGTCTGGTTCCTCTCAAGGTTTCTTCCTGTAATTTTCAGGGAGTTTTTCCTTGCCACAGTCGCCCTCGGCTTGCTCAACAGGGGTTTTTGTATCTGTTGGTCCTGGATTTTGTAAAGTTGCTTTGAGACAATGTATTTTGTAAAAAGCGCTATATAAATAAAGTTGACTTGACTTGACTTGATTATGAACATGTAAACTTTAATCACAAGGTAATAGGAACGCCCAAAAGCACTGAAAAACTACAGAATTATGCTGAAATGGTTTTTAAAGCTTGTCTGACGCTGAATATGCAAAGGCACTTTGAACAAAGTTATCGGAATGAATTAAAAAAGCTAAATTTAGCTTGAAACGTAAACAAAACGTTAAAAAAAATATATAAATGTTACAATGTATTACAACACAACAGTAATGTGCTTAAAGAGAGTCTATGACCTTTCCTGACGTTTACATAGCATTGTGCATGTTACCAACAAAAAATCATTTAAATTTTTCAGTAATAGGAACGTTCAAAAGCACTAAATCACTAGAGAACTTGTTAGTCTGATGCGGACAATAAGGTTGTCTGATGCTGAAAAGGAGTTTAGAAATGAAATTATAAACTAAGAAACAAGAACGTACGTACAACAGTAAAACATTAAGCACGAAGACACAACAGAGCTGTGCTTAAAGGGTTTATTCGAGAATGTCTTATGTCTAATTTTGTAATGTCCATTTTAAAAAGACATGCTAATGTTCAATATGAATGTACAAAAACACACAAAAATATGCTTAAGCGCTAATTTGTGCTGGTCTGACGCAGAAAATACATTGTGCAATGTCACTATAGACAATGTAATAGTAATTAATATAATTATAAAACAATACAGAACTGTGTATGAAGCGCTTTTTTTAGCTTGTTTGACGCATTTGGTAAAACCACTATAAAGAAAATGATAAGAATGGCTAATGCGCTTCTTCGAGTATATCTTAAGCTGACGAACTATAAAACACTACAGAGCTGTGCTAAAAAAACTCATTTGAGTTTGTTTGACGCAAAAATGCATTTTGTAAAATCACTGTAATTAAACACATAGGAATGTGCAAAAATATTACAAAGCAACAGTACTGTGCTTAAAGCGATTCTATGAGCTTTTCTGACGCTGAAAATGCATTGTGCAATGTTACTAACAACAAATCATTTAAATTTTACATAATCACTACAACACTACAAAATGTCAAAGCCTTTTTTTTAGCTTGTCTGATTAAGAACATGTAAATTTTAATGTCACAATCAACAGTGTAACAGGAACGCAAAAAAGCACTGAAGAACTACAGAATTGTGCAGAAGGTTTTTTTTTAAGCTTGTCAGACGCTTAATATGCATTGTGCAATGTCACTTTGACCAAAGTAATCGGAATGTATTCAAACAGCAAAACTTTGCTTGAAACGTAAACAAAAAGATAGGAATGTTACATTATATTACAACACAACAGTAATGTGCTTAAAGCGAGTCTATGAGCTTTCCTGACGTTTACAATGCATTGTGCATGTTACTAACAAAAAATCATTTACATTTTACGTAATCACTACAACACTGCAAATCGTGGTTTTAGCTCTTATTGAGCTTGTCTGATTATGAACATGTATATTATAATGTCACAATCAACAAAGTAAAAGAAACAACAAATTAAAAGGAACGTATGAAAGCACTAATTCACTAGACAAATTGCTTGTCTGATTCGGACAATAGGCTTGTGTGGTGCTTGTTTGATCAAAAAGAAATGTCAATGTATAAAAACACTTAAACACTACAGAACTGTGTTTAAAGCGCTTCTTGAACCTTTTAAAAAGCTTCTTCGAGAATATCTTATACTAAAAAACTACAAACCACTACAGAGCTGTGCTTGAATTCCTCTTTTGAGCTTGTTTGACGCTAAAAATGCATTTTGTAAAATCACTGTAAACAAAAAGATAGTAAGGTTGTCTGATGCTGAAAAGAAGTTTAGAAATGTAATTATAAACTAAGAAATTAGAACGTACGTACAACAGTAAAACATTAAGCACGAAGACACAACAGAGCTGTGCTTAAAGGGCTTATTCGAGAATGTCTTATGTCTAATTTTGTAATGTCCATTTTAAAAAGACATGCTAATGTACAACATGAATGTACAAAAACACACAAAAGTATGTTAAGCGCTAATTTGTGCTTGTCTGACGCAGAAAATACATTGTGCAATGTCACAATAGACAATGTACTAGTAATTAATATAATTATAAAACAATACAGAACTGTGTATAAAGCGCTTTTTTGAGCTTGTTTGACGCATTTTGTAAAACCAATATAAAGAAAATGATAAGAATGCAACAATATAACAACACAACAGTATTGTGCCTAATGCGCTTCTTCGAGTATATCTTATGCTGAAGAACTATAAAACACTACAGAGCTGTGCTAAAATTATTCGTTTGAGCTTGTTTGACGCAAAAATGCATTTTGTAAAATCACTGTAATCAAATAGATAGGAATGTGCAGAAATATTACAAAGCAACAATGTTGTGCCCAAAGTGATTCTATGAGCTTTTCTGACGCTGAAAATGCATTGTGCAATGTTACTAGCAACAAATCATTTTAATTTTACATAATCACTACAACACTACAAACTGTCAAAACCTTTTTTTTAGTTTGTCTATTTAGGAACATGTAAATTTTAATGTCACAATCAACAGTGTAACAGGAACGCAAAAAAGAACTACTACAGAATTACAGAAGAACTACAGAATTGTGCTGAAAGTTTTTTTTTAAGCTTGTCAGACGCTTAATATGCATTGTGCAATGTCACTTTGACCAACGTAAACAAAAAGATAGGAATGTTACAATATATTACAACACATTAGTAATGTGCTTTAAGCGAGTCTATGAGCTTTCCTGACGTTTACGCATTGTGCATGTTACTAACAAAAAATCATTTACATTTTACATAATCACTACAACACTGCAAATCGTGGTTTTAGCTCTTACTGAGCTTGTCTGATTATGAACATGTATATTTTAATGTCACAATCAACAAAGTAAAAGAAACAACAAATTAAAAGGAACGTATGAAAGCACTAATTCACTAGAGAACTTGTTAGTCTGATGCGGACAATAAGGTTGTCTGATGCTGAAAAGAAATTTAGAAATGTAATTATAAACTAAGAAATAAGAACGTACTTACAACAGTAAAACATTAAGCTTATTCGAGAATGTCTTATGTCTAATTTTGTAATGTCCATTTTAAAAAGACATGCTAATGTACAACATGAATGTACAAAAACACACAAAAGTATGTTAAGCGCTAATTTGTGCTTGTCTGACGCAGAAAGTTCATTGTGCAATGTCCCAATAGACAATGTACTAGTAATTAATATAATTTTAAAACAATACAGAACTGTGTATGAAGCGCTTTTTTTAAGCTTGTCAGACGCTTAATATGCATTGTGCAATGTCACTTTGACCAAAGTAATCGGAATGTATTGAAACAGCAAAACTTTGCATGAAACGGGAACAAAACGTAAACAAAAAAATAGGAATGTTACATTATATTACAACACAACAGAAATGTGCTTTAAGCGAGTCTTAAGAGCTTTCCTGACGTTTACAATGCATTGTGCATGTTACTAACAAAAAATCATTTAAATTTTACCTTGAAACGTAAACAAAACGTAAATAAAAAGATATGAATGTTACATTATATAACAACACAAAAGTACTGTGCTTAAAGCGATTCGATGAGCTTGCCTGACGCTTTAAATGCATTGTGTAATGAAACTTTGATCAAAGTAATAGGAACGTTCAAAAGCACTAAATCACTAGAGAACTTGTTAGTCTGATGCGGACAATAAGGTTGTGTGATGCTGAAAAGGAGTTTAGAAATGTAATTATAAACTAAGAAATAAGAACGTACGTACAACAGTAAAACATTAAGCACGAAGACACAACAGAGCTGTGCTTAAAGGGCTTATTCGAGAATGTCTTATGTCTAATTTTGTAATGTCCATTTTAAAAAGACATGCTAATGTACAACATGAATGCGCTAATTTGTGCTGGTCTGACGCAGAAAATACATTGTGCAATGTCACTATAGACAATGTAATAGTAATTAATATAATTATAAAACAATACAGAACTGTGTATGAAGCGCTTTTTTGAGCTTGTTTGACGCATTTTGTAAAACCACTATAAAGAAAATGATAAGAATGCAAAAATATAACAACACAACAGTATTGTGCCTAATGCGCTTCTTCGAGAATATCTTATGCTGAAGAACTATAAAACACTACAGAGCTGTCCTAAAATTCTTCGTTTGAGCTTGTTTGACGCAAAAATGCATTTTGTAAAATCACTGTAATCAAAAAGATAGGAATGTGCAAAAATATTACAAAGCAACAGTACTGTGCCCAAAGCGATTCTATGAGCTTTTCTAATGCTGAAAATGCATTGTGCAATGTTACTAACAACAAATCATTTTAATTTTACATAATCACTACAACACTACAAACTGTCAAAGCCTTTTTTTTTTAGCTTGTCTGATTAAGGACATGTAAATTTTAATGTCACAATCAACAGTGTAACAGGAACGCAAAAAAGCACTGAACTATAGAATTGTGCTGAAAGTGTTTTTTTAAGCATGTCAGACGCTTAATATGCATTGTGCAATGTCACTTTGACCAAAGTAATCGGAATGTATTAAAACAGCAAAACTGCATGAAACGTAAACAAAACGTAAACAAAAAAATAGGAATGTTATATTATATTACAACAGAACAGAAATGTGCAATCAACAAAGTAAAAGAAACATCAAATTAAAAGGAACGTATGAAAGCACTAATTCACTAGAGAACGTGCTTGTCTGATTCGGACAATAGGCTTGTCTGATGCTTGTTTGATCAAAAAGAAATGTCAATGTATAAAAACACTTAAACACTACAGAACTGTGTTTAAAGCGCTTTTTTGAACCTTTTAAAAAGCTTCTTCGAGAATATCTTATACTAAAAAACTACAAATCACTACAGAGCTGTGCTTGAATTCCTCTTTTGAGCTTGTTTGACGCTAAAAAGGCATTTTGTAAAATCACTGTAAACAAAAAGATAGGAATGTGCAAAAATATTACAACAGAACAGTACTTTGCTTACAGCGATTCCATAAGCTTGCCTGACGCTTACAATACATTGTGTAATCTTACTAAAGACAATTCCTTTTAATTTTACCTACCACTACAAACGTGGTTAAAATCCTTTTCATGAGCTTGTCTGATTATGAACATGTAAACTTTAATCACAAGGTAATAGGAACGCCCAAAAGCACTGAAAAACTACAGAATTATGCTGAAATCGTTTTTAAAGCTTGTCTGACGCTGAATATGCAAAGGCACTTTGAACAAAGTTATCGGAATTAATTAAAAAAGCAAAATTTAGCTTGAAACGTAAACAAAACGTAAACAAAAAAAATAGGAATGTTACAATATATTACAACACAACAGTAATGTGCTTAAAGAAAGTCTTTGAGCTTTTCTGACGTTTACATTGCATTGTGCATGTTACCAACAAAAAATCATTTAAATTTTTCAGTAATAGGAACGTTCAAAAGCACTAAATCACTAGAGAACTTGTTAGTCTGATGCGGACAATAAGGTTGTCTGATGCTTAAAAGGAGTTGAGAAACGTAATTATAAACTAAGAAATAAGAACGTACGTACAACAGTAAAACATTAAGCACGAAGACACAACAGAGCTGTGCTTAAAGGGCTTATTCGAGAATGTCTTTTTTGTAATGTCCATTTTAAAAAGACATGCTAATGTACAACATGAATGTACAAAAACACACAAAAGTATGTTAAGCGCTAATTTGTGCTTGTCTGACGCAGAAAATACATTGTGCAATGTCACAATAGACAATGTACTAGTAATTAATATCATTATAAAACAATACAGAACTGTGTATGAAGCGCTTTTTTTAGCTTATTTGACGCATTTTGTAAAACCAATATAAAGAAAATGATAAGAATGCAACAATATAACAACACAACAGTATTGTGCCTAATGCGCTTCTTCGAGTATATCTTATGCTGAAGAACTATAAAACACTACAGAGCTGTGCAAAAATTTCTCGTTTGAGCTTGTTTGACGCAAAAATGCATTTAGTAAAATCACTGTAATCAAAAACATAGGAATGTGCAAAAATATTACAAAGCAACAGTACTGTGCCCAAAGCGATTCTATGAGCTTTTCTGACGCTGAAAATGCATTGTGCAATGTTACTAACAACAAATCATTTCAATTTTACATAATCACTACAACACTACAAACTGTCAAAGCCTTTTTTTTTTAGCTTGTCTGATTAAGAACATGTAAATTTTAATGTCACAATCAACAGTGTAACAGGAACGCAAGAAAGCACTGAACTACAGAATTGTGCTGAAAGTGTTTTTTTAAGCTTGTCAGACGCTTAATATGCATTGTGCAATGTCACTTTGACTAAAGTAATTGGAATGTATTAAAACAGCAAAACTTTGCATGAAACGTGAACAAAACGTAAACAAAAAAATAGGAATGTTACAATATATTACAACACAACAGTAATGTGCTTTAAGCGAGTCTATGAGCTTTCCTGACGTTTACAATGCATTGTGCATGTTACTAACAAAAAAATAATTTGAATTATACATAGCCACTACAACACTGCAAATCGTGGTTTTAGCTCTTATTTAGCTTGTCTGATTATGAACATGTATATTTTAATGTCACAATCAACAAAGTAAAAGAAACATCAAATTAAAAGGAACGTATGAAAGCACTAATTCACTAGAGAACGTGCTTGTCTGATTCGGACAATAGGCTTGTCTGATGCTTGTTTGATCAATAAGAAATGTCAATGTATAAAAACACTTAAACACTACAGAACTGTGTTTAAAGCGCTTTTTTGAACCTTTTAAAAAGCTTCTTCGAGAATATCTTATACTAAAGAACAACAAATCACCACAGAGCTGTGCTTCAATTCCTCTTTTGAGCTTGTTTGACGCTAAAAATGCATTTTGAAAAATCACTGTAAACAAAAAGATAATAAGGTTGTCTGATGCTTAAAAGGAGTTTAGAAATGTAATTATAAACTAAGAAATAAGAACGTACGTACAACAGTAAAACATTAAGCACGAAGACACAACAGAGCTGTGCTTAAAGGGCTTATTCGAGAATGTCTTTTTTGTAATGTCCATTTTAAAAAGACATGATAATGTACAACATGAATGTACAAAAACACACAAAAGTATGTTAAGCGCTAATTTGTGCTTGTCTGACGCAGAAAATTCATTGTGCAATGTCACAATAGACAATGTACTAGTAATTAATATCATTATAAAACAATACAGAACTGTGTATAATGCGCATTTTTGAGCTTGTTTGACGCATGATAAGATGCAACAATATAACAACACAACAGTATTGTGCCTAATGCGCTTCTTCGAGTATATCTTATGCTGAAGAACTATAAAACACTACAGAGCTGTGCTAAAATTTCTTGTTTGAGCTTGTTTGACGCAAAAATGCATTTTGTAAAATCCCTGTAATCAAAAAGATAGGAATGTGCAAAAATATTACAAAGCAACAATGTTGTGCCCAAAGTGATTCTATGAGCTTTTCTGACGCTGAAAATGCATTGTGCAATGTTACTAATGTGGTGTCTTTTGTCGTGGTGAAGCACTAATGAGGAATGACAACTCCGTTGACACTAACTCATGTTTAATTAAGAGGTTTATTCAAAGAAATGAGTAGTGTCAGTACAGACATTTCGCGATTATGCCCGGAGGAAGGCAGCCGATTCCTTCTCTGCCTTCTTTACGCCAACCTCATGTTTAAATACACCAGCGATTTAAATACAGCACATCTGTTTCCACTTTGATCTCTCAAATACTGAGAGAGAGCTAAGCCCTCCCATGGTAGAATATATACATTGAACTAAAACCCCATTCTAACCCTTAGCACCAACCTTCGTCTTATGCTGGACAGGCCTCCCCATCCTATCATTGGGAACCTTACAGCTTTCCATACATTTAAGAGTGCTTCCCCGGGACAGAGCCTCACATAAATACATTCCATATGTCCGTCCATAGGAATGTGTCTCTGAGGGGCACACTGACCCCCTCTGAATGCCTTCTACAGAATTGTGTTCCCTAACAGTGGGGCCACAACACATAACACACATATGAATAAAATACACATATGAATTAATATCTATATAAAATACACCTCATTAACAACAAATCATTTTAATTTTACATAATCACTACAACACTACAAACTGTGAAAGCCTTTTTTTTTTTAGCTTGTCTGATTAAGAACATGTAAATTTTAATGTCACAATCAACAGTGTAACAGGAACGCAAAAAAGCACTGAACTACAGAATTGTGCTGAAAGTGTTTTTTTTAAGCTTGTCAGACGCTTAATATGCATTGTGCAATGTCACTTTGACCAAAGTAATCGGAATGTATTAAAACAGCAAAACTTTGCATGAAACGTGAACAAAACGTAAACAAAAAAATAGGAATGTTACAATATATTACAACACAACAGTAATGTGCTTTAAGCGAGTCTATGAGCTTTCCTGACGTTTACAATGCATTGTGCATGTTACTAACAAAAAAATAATTTAAATTATACATAGCCACTACAACACTGCAAATCGTGGTTTTAGCTCTTATTTAGCTTGTCTGATTATGAACATGTATATTTTAATGTCACAATCAACAAGGTAAAGAAACATCAAATTAAAAGGAACGTATGAAAGCACTAATTCACTAGAGAACGTGCTTGTCTGATTCGGACAATAGGCTTGTCTGATGCTTGTTTGATCAAAAAGAAATGTCAATTTATAAAAACACTTAAACACTACAGAACTGTGTTTAAAGCGCTTTTTTGAACCTTTTAAAAAGCTTCTTCGAGAATATCTTATACTAAAAAACTACAAATCACTACAGAGCTGTGCTTGAATTCCTCTTTTGAGCTTGTTTGACGCTAAAAAGGCATTTTGTAAAATCACTGTAAACAAAAAGATAGGAATGTGCAAAAATATTACAAAACAACAGTACTTTGCTTACAGCGATTCCATGAGCTTGCCTGACGCTTCCAATACATTGTGTAATCTTACTAAAAACAATTCCTTTTAATTTTACCTAACCACTACAAACGTGGTTAAAATCCTTTTCATGAGCTTGTTTGATTATGAACATGTAAACTTTAATCACAAGGTAATAGGAACGCCCAAAAGCACTGAAAAACTACAGAATTATGCTGAAATCGTTTTTAAAGCTTGTTTGACGCTGAATATGCAAAGGCACTTTGAACAAAGTTATCGGAATTAATTAAAAAAGCAAAATTTAGCTTGAAACGTAAACAAAACGTAAACAAAAAAATAGGAATGTTACAATATATTACAACACAACAGTAATGTGCTTAAAGAGAGTCTATGAGCTTACATTGCATTGTGCATGTTACCAACAAAAAATCATTTAAATTTTTCAGTAATA
Source organism: Trichomycterus rosablanca (assembly GCF_030014385.1). Taxonomy (NCBI): domain Eukaryota; kingdom Metazoa; phylum Chordata; class Actinopteri; order Siluriformes; family Trichomycteridae; genus Trichomycterus; species Trichomycterus rosablanca. The sequence continues at coordinate 13,161,196 of NC_086010.1, forward strand.
GGAACGTTCAAAAGCACTAAATCACTAGAGAACTTGTTAGTCTGATGCGGACAATAAGGTTGTCTGATGCTGAAAAGAAATTTAGAAATGTAATTATAAACTAAGAAATAAGAACGTACTTGTGCATTGTTACTAACAACAAATCATTTCAATTTTACATAATCACTACAACACTACAAAATGTCAAAGCCTTTTGTTTAGTTTGTCTATTTAGGAACATGTAAATTTTAATGTCTCAATTAACAGTGCAACAGGAACGCAAAAAAGAACTACTACAGAATTACAGAAGAACCACAGAATTGTGCTGAAAGTGTTTTTTTAAGCTTGTCAGACGCTTAATATGCATTGTGCATTGTCACTTTGACCAAAGTAATCGGAATGTATTAAAACAGCAAAACTTTGCTTGAAACGTAAACAAAACGTACACAAAAAGATAGGAATGTTACATTATATTATAACAAAACAGTAATGTGCTTTAAGCGAGTCTTTAAGCGTTTACAATGCATTGTGCATGTTACTAACAAAAAATCATTTACATTTTACATAACCACTACAACACTGCAAATCGTGGTTTTAGCTCTTATTTAGCTTGTCTGATTATGAACATGTATATTTTAATGTCACAGTCAACAAAGTAAAAAAACCAACAAATTTAAAGGAACGTATAAAAGCACGAATTCACTAGAGAACTTGCTTGTCTGATTCGGACAATAAGCTTGTGTGGTGCTTGTTTGATCAAAAAGAAATGTCAATGTATAAAAACACTTAAACAGTACAGAACTGTGTTTAAAGCGCTTTTTTGAACCTTTTAAAGAGCTTTTTCGAGAATATCTTATACTAAAGAACTACAAATCACTACAGAGCTGTGCTTGAATTTCTCTTTTGAGCTTGTTTGACGCTAAAAATGCATTTTGTAAAATCACTGTAAACAAAAAGATAGGAATGTGCAAAAATATTACAACACAACAGTACTTTGCTTACAGCGATTCCACGAGCTTGCCTGACAATTCCAATACATTGTGTAATGTTACTAACAACAAATCCTTTTAATTTTACCTAACCACTACAAACGTGGTTAAAATCCTTTTTATGAGCTTGTCTGATTATGAACATGTAAACTTTAATGTCACAAAGTAACAGGAACGCCCAAAAGCACTGAAAAACTACAGAATTGTGCTGAAATCGTTTTTGAAGCTTGTCTGTCGACGAATATCTAAAGGCACTTTGACCAACGTCATCGGAATGAATAAAAAAGTAAAATTTTGCTTGAAACGTAAACAAAACGTAAATAAAAAGATAGGAATGTTACATTATATAACAACACGAAAGTACTGTGCTTAAAGCGATTCGATGAGCTTGCCTGACGCTTTAAATGCATTGTGTAATGAAACATTGATCAAAGTAATAGGAACGTTCAAAAGCACTAAATCACTAGAGAACTTCAGTCTGATGCTGAAAAGGAGTTTAGAAATGTAATTATAAACTAAGAAATAAGAACGTACGTACAACAGTAAAACATTAAGCACGAAGACACAACAGAAATGTGCTTTAAGCGAGTCTTATGAGCTTTCCTGACGTTTACAATGCATTGTGCATGTTACTAACAAAAAATCATTTAAATTTTAAATAACCACTACAAATCGTGGTTGTAGCTTTTATTAAGCTTGTCTGATTATGAACATGTATATTTTAATGTCACAATCAACAAAGTAAAAGAAACAACAAATGAAAAGGAACGTATGAAAGCACTAATTCACTAGAGAACGTGCTTGTCTGATTCGGACAATAGGCTTGTCTGATGCTTGTTTGATCAAAAAGAAATGTCAATGTATAAAAACACTTAAACAGTACAGAACTGTGTTTAAAGCGCTTTTTTGAACCTTTTAAAGAGCTTTTTCGAGAATATCTTATACTAAAGAACAACAAATCACCACAGAGCTGTGCTTCAATTCCTCTTTTGAGCTTGTTTGACGCTAAAAATGCATTTTGAAAAATCACCGTAAACAAAAAGATAATAAGGTTGTCTGATGCTTAAAAGGAGTTTAGAAATGTAATTATAAACTAAGAAATAAGAACGTACGTACAACAGTAAAACATTAAGCACGAAGACACAACAGAGCTGTGCTTAAAGGGCTTATTCGAGAATGTCTTTTTTGTAATGTCCATTTTAAAAAGACATGATAATGTACAACATGAATGTACAAAAACACACAAAAGTATGTTAAGCGCTAATTTGTGCTTGTCTGACGCAGAAAATTCATTGTGCAATGTCACAATAGACAATGTACTAGTAATTAATATAATTTTAAAACAATACAGAACTGTGTATGAAGCGCTTTTTTTAGCTTGTTTGACGCATTTTGTAAAACCAATATTGCAACAATTTAACAACACAACAGTATTGTGCCTAATGCGCTTCTTCGAGTATATCTTATGCTGAAGAACTATAAAACACTACAGAGCTGTGCTAAAATTTCTCGTTTGAGCTTGTTTGTCGCAAAAATGCATTTTGTAAAACCACTATAAAGAAAATGATAAGAATGCAAAAATATAACAACACAACAGTATTGTACCTAATGCGCTTCTTCGAGAATATCTGATGCTGAAAAACTATAAAACACTACAGAGCTGTCCTAAAATTCTTCGTTTGAGCTTGTTTGACGCAAAAATGCATTTTGTAAAATCACTGTAATCAAAAAGATAGGAATGTGCAAAAATATTACAAAGCAACAGTACTGTGCCCAAAGCGATTCTATGAGCTTTTCTAATGCTGAAAATGCATTGTACAATGTTACTAACAACAAATCATTTTAATTTTACATAATCACTACAACACTACAAACTGTCAAAGCCTTTTTTTTTTAGCTTGTCTGATTAAGAACATGTAAATTTTAATGTCACAATCAACAGTGTAACAGGAACGCAAAAAAGCACTGAACTGTAGAATTGTGCTGAAAGTGTTTTTTTAAGCTTGTCAGACGCTTAATATGCATTGTGCAATGTCACTTTGACCAAAGTAATCGGAATGTATTGAAACAGCAAAACTTTGCATGAAACGTGAACAAAACGTAAACAAAAAAATAGGAATGTTACATTATATTACAACACAACAGAAATGTGCTTTAAGCGAGTCTTATGAGCTTTCCTGACGTTTACAATGCATTGTGCATGTTGCTAACAAAAAATCATTTAAATTTTACCTTGAAACGTAAACAAAACGTAAACAAAGAGATATAAATGTTACATTATATAACAACACAAAAGTACTGTGCTTAAAGCGATTCGATGAGCTTGCCTGACGCTTTAAATGCAGTGTAATGAAACTTTGATCAAAGTAATAGGAACGTTCAAAAGGACCAAATCACTAGAGAACTTGTTAGTCTGATGCGGACAATAAGGTTGTGTGATGCTGAAAAGAAGTTTAGAAATGTAATTATTAACTAAGAAATTAGAACGTACGTACAACAGTAAAACATTAAGCACGAAGACACAACAGAGCTGTGCTTAAAGGGCTTATTCGAGAATGTCTTATGTCTAATTTTGTAATGTCCATTTTAAAAAGACATGCTAATGTACAACAAGAAGTTGCAAAAATATAACAACACAACAGTATTGTGCCTAATGCGCTTCTTCGAATATATCTTATGCTGAAGAACTATAAAACACTACAGAGCTGTGCAAAAATTCTTCGTTTGAGCTTGTTTGACGCAAAAATGCATTTTGTAAAATCACTGTAATCAAAAAGATAGGAATGTGCAGAAATATTACAAAGCCACAATATTGTGCCCAAAGTGATTCTATGAGCTTTTCTGACGCTGAAAATGCATTGTGCAATGTTACTAGCAACAAATCATTTTAATTTTACATTATCACTACAACACTGCAAACTGTCAAAGCCTTTTTTTAGTTTGTCTATTTAAGAACATGTAAATTTTAATGTCCCAATCAACAGTGTAACAGGAACGCAAAAAAGAACTACTACAGAATTACAGAAGAACTACAGAATTGTGCTGAAAGTTTTTTTTTAAGCTTGTCAGACGCTTAATATGCATTGTGCAATGTCACTTTGACCAACGTAATCGGAATGTATTAAAACAGCAAAACTTTGCTTGAAACGTAAACAAAAAGATAGGAATGTTACAATATATTACAACACATTAGTAATGTGCTTTAAGCGAGTCTATGAGCTTTCCTGACGTTTACAATGCATTGTGCATGTTACTAACAAAATATCATTTAAATTTTACATAATCACTACAACACTGCAAATCGTGGTTTTAGCTCTTATTGAGCTTGTCTGATTATGAACATGTATATTTTAATGTCACAATCAACAAAGTAAAAGAAACAACAAATTTAAAGGAACGTATGAAAGCACTAATTCACTAGAGAACTTGCTTGTCTGATTCGGACAATAAGCTTGTCTGAATCTTGTTTGATAAAAAAGAAATGTCAATGGATAAAAACACTTAAACACTACAGAACTGTGTTTAAAGCGCATTTTTGAACCTTTTAAAGAGCATCTTCGAGAATATCTTATACTAAAGAACAACAAATCACCACAGAGCTGTGCTTGAATTCCTCTTTTGAGCTTGTTTGACGCTAAAAAGGCATTTTGTAAAATCACTGTAAACAAAAAGATAGGAATGTGCAAAAATATTACAACACAACAGTACTTTGCTTACAGCGATTCCACGAGCTTGCCTGACAATTCCAATACATTGTGTAATGTTACTAACAACAAATCCTTTTAATTGTACCTAACCACTACAAACGTGGTTAAAATCCTTTTTATGAGCTTGTCTGATTATGAACATGTAAACTTTAATGTCACAAGGTAACAGGAACGCCCAAAAGCACTGAAAAACTACAGAATTGTGCTGAAATCGTTTTTGAAGCTTGTCTGTCGCCAAATATGTAAAGGCACTTTGACCAACGTCATCGGAATGAATAAAAAAGTAAAATTTTGCTTGAAACGTAAACAAAACGTAAATAAAAAGATATGAATGTTACATTATATAACAACACAAAAGTACTGTGCTTAAAGCGATTCGATGAGCTTGCCTGACGCTTTAAATGCATTGTGTAATGAAACTTTGATCAAAGTAATAGGAACGTTCAAAAGCACTAAATCACTAGAGAACTTGTTAGTCTGATGCGGACAATAAGGTTGTGTGATGCTGAAAAGGAGTTTAGAAATGTAATTATAAACTAAGAAATAAGAACGTACGTACAACAGTAAAACATTAAGCACGAAGACACAACAGAGCTGTGCTTAAAGGGCTTATTCGAGAATGTCTTATGTCTAATTTTGTAATGTCCATTTTAAAAAGACATGCTAATGTACAACAAGAAGGTGCAAAAATATAACAACACAACAGTATTGTGCCTAATGCGCTTCTTCGAATATATCTTATGCTGAAGAACTATAAAACACTACAGAGCTGTGCAAAAATTCTTCGTTTGAGCTTGTTTGACGCAAAAATGCATTTTGTAAAATCACTGTAATCAAAAAGATAGGAATGTGCAGAAATATTACAAAGCAACAATATTGTGCCCAAAGTGATTCTATGAGCTTTTCTGACGCTGAAAATGCATTGTGCAATGTTACTAGCAACAAATCATTTTAATTTTACATTATCACTACAACACTGCAAACTGTCAAAGCCTTTTTTTAGTTTGTCTATTTAAGAACATGTAAATTTTAATGTCCCAATCAACAGTGTAACAGGAACGCAAAAAAGAACTACTACAGAATTACAGAAGAACTACAGAATTGTGCTGAAAGTTTTTTTTTAAGCTTGTCAGACGCTTAATATGCATTGTGCAATGTCACTTTGACCAACGTAATCGGAATGTATTAAAACAGCAAAACTTTGCTTGAAAAGTAAACAAAAAGATAGGAATGTTACAATATATTACAACACATTAGTAATGTGCTTTAAGCGAGTCTATGAGCTTTCCTGACGTTTACAATGCATTGTGCATGTTACTAACAAAATATCATTTAAATTTTACATAATCACTACAACACTGCAAATCGTGGTTTTAGCTCTTATTGAGCTTGTCTGATTATGAACATGTATATTTTAATGTCACAATCAACAAAGTAAAAGAAACAACAAATTTAAAGGAACGTATGAAAGCACTAATTCACTAGAGAACTTGCTTGTCTGATTCGGACAATAGGCTTGTCTGAATCTTGTTTGATAAAAAAGAAATGTCAATGTATAAAAACACTTAAACACTACAGAACTGTGTTTAAAGCGCATTTTTGAAACTTTTAAAGAGCATCTTCGAGAATATCTTATACTAAAGAACAACAAATCACCACAGAGCTGTGCTTGAATTCCTCTTTTGAGCTTGTTTGACGCTAAAAATGCATTTTGTAAAATCACTGTAAACAAAAAGATAGGAATGTGCAAAAATATTACAACACAACAGTACTTTGCTTACAGCGATTCCACGAGCTTGCCTGACAATTCCAATACATTGTGTAATGTTACTAACAACAAATCCTTTTAATTGTACCTAACCACTACAAACGTGGTTAAAATCCTTTTTATGAGCTTGTCTGATTATGAACATGTAAACTTTAATGTCACAAGGTAACAGGAACGCCCAAAAGCACTGAAAAACTACAGAATTGTGCTGAAATCGTTTTTGAAGCTTGTCTGTCGCCAAATATGTAAAGGCACTTTGACCAACGTCATCGGAATGAATGAAAAAGTAAAATTTTGCTTGAAACGTAAACAAAACGTAAATAAAAAGATATGAATGTTACATTATATAACAACACAAAAGTACTGTGCTTATAGCGATTCGATGAGCTTGCCTGACGCTTTAAATGCATTGTGTAATGAAACTTTGATCAAAGTAATAGGAACGTTCAAAAGCACTAAATCACTAGAGAACTTGTTAGTCTGATGCGGACAATAAGGTTGTGTGATGCTGAAAAGGAGTTTAGAAATGTAATTATAAACTAAGAAATAAGAACGTACGTACAACAGTAAAACATTAAGCACGAAGACACAACAGAGCTGTGCTTAAAGGGCTTATTCGAGAATGTCTTATGTCTAATTTTGTAATGTCCATTTTAAAAAGACATGCTAATGTACAACATGAATGTACAAAAACACACAAAAGTATGCTTAAGCGCTAATTTGTGCTTGTCTAGCGCAGAAAATACATTGTGCAATGTCACTATAGACAATGTAATAGTAATTAATATAATTATAAAACAATACAGAACTGTGTATGAAGCGCTTTTTTGAGCTTGTTTGACGCATTTTGTAAAACCACTATAAAGAAAATGATAAGAATGCAAAAATATAACAACACAACAGTATTGTGCCTAATGCGCTTCTTCGAGAATATCTTATGCTGAAGACCTAAAAAACACTACAGAGCTGTCCTAAAATTCTTCGTTTGAGCTTGTTTGACGCAAAAATGCATTTTGTAAAATCCCTGTAATCAAAAAGATAGGAATGTGCAAAAATATTACAAAGCAACAGTACTGTGCCCAAAGCGATTCTATGAGCTTTTCTAATGCTGAAAATGCATTGTACAATGTTACTAACAACAAATCATTTTAATTTTACATAATCACTACAACACTACAAAATGTCAAAGCCTTTTTTTTAGCTTGTCTGATTAAGAACATGTAAATTTTAATGTCACAATCAACAGTATAACAGGAACGCAAAAAAGCGCTAAACTATAGAATTGTGCTGAAAGTGTTTTTTAAGCTTGTCAGACGCTTAATATGCATTGTGCAATGTCACTTTGACCAAAGTAATCGGAATGTATTGAAACAGCAAAACTTTGCATGAAACGTGAACAAAACGTAAACAAAAAAATAGGAATGTTACATTATATTACAACACAACAGAAATGTGCTTTAAGCGAGTCTTATGAGCTTTCCTGACGTTTACAATGCATTGTGCATGTTACTAACAAAAAATCATTTAAATTTTACCTTGAAACGTAAACAAAACGTAAACAAAGAGATGTAAATGTTACATTATATAACAACACAAAAGTACTGTGCTAAAAGCGATTCGATGAGCTTGCCTGACGCTTTAAATGCAGTGTAATGAAACTTTGATCAAAGTAATAGGAACGTTCAAAAGGACCAAATCACTAGAGAACTTGTTAGTCTGATGCGGACAATAAGGTTGTGTGATGCTGAAAAGAAGTTTAGAAATGTAATTATTAACTAAGAAATTAGAACGTACGTACAGCAGTAAAACATTAAGCACGAAGACACAAAAGAGCTGTGCTTAAAGGGCTTATTCGAGAATGTCTTATGTCTAATTTTGTAATGTCCATTTTAAAAAGACATGCTAATGTACAACAAGAAGGTGCAAAAATATAACAACACAACAGTATTGTGCCTAATGCGCTTCTTCGAATATATCTTATGCTGAAGAACTATAAAACACTACAGAGCTGTGCATAAATTCTTCGTTTGAGCTTGTTTGACGCAAAAATGCATTTTGTAAAATCACTGTAATCAAAAAGATAGGAATGTGCAGAAATATTACAAAGCAACAATATTGTGCCCAAAGTGATTCTATGAGCTTTTCTGACGCTGAAAATGCATTGTGCAATGTTACTAGCAACAAATCATTTTAATTTTACATTATCACTACAACACTGCAAACTGTCAAAGCCTTTTTTTAGTTTGTCTATTTAAGAACATGTAAATTTTAATGTCCCAATCAACAGTGTAACAGGAACGCAAAAAAGAACTACTACAGAATTACAGAAGAACTACAGAATTGTGCTGAAAGTTTTTTTTTTAAGCTTGTCAGACGCTTAATATGCATTGTGCAATGTCACTTTGACCAACGTAATCGGAATGTATTAAAACAGCAAAACTTTGCTTGAAAAGTAAACAAAAAGATAGGAATGTTACAATATATTACAACACATTAGTAATGTGCTTTAAGCGAGTCTATGAGCTTTCCTGACGTTTACAATGCATTGTGCATGTTACTAACAAAATATCATTTAAATTTTACATAATCACTACAACACTGCAAATCGTGGTTTTAGCTCTTATTGAGCTTGTCTGATTATGAACATGTATATTTTAATGTCACAATCAACAAAGTAAAAGAAACAACAAATTTAAAGGAACGTATGAAAGCACTAATTCACTAGAGAACTTGCTTGTCTGATTCGGACAATAAGCTTGTCTGAATCTTGTTTGATAAAAAGAAATGTCAATGTATAAAAACACTTAAACACTACAGAACTGTGTTTAAAGCGCATTTTTGAACCTTTTAAAGAGCATCTTCGAGAATATCTTATACTAAAGAACAACAAATCACCACAGAGCTGTGCTTGAATTCCTCTTTTGAGCTTGTTTGACGCTAAAAATGCATTTTGTAAAATCACTGAAAACAAAAAGATAGGAATGTGCAAAAATATTACAACACAACAGTACTTTGCTTACAGCGATTCCACGAGCTTGCCTGACAATTCCAATACATTGTGTAATGTTACTAAGAACAAATCCTTTTAATTGTACCTAACCACTACAAACGTGGTTAAAATCCTTTTTATGAGCTTGTCTGATTATGAACATGTAAACTTTAATGTCACAAGGTAACAGGATCGCCCAAAAGCACTGAAAAACTACAGATGTGCTGAAATCGTTTTTGAAGCTTGTCTGTCGCCAAATATGTAAAGGCACTTTGACCAACGTCATCGGAATGAATAAAAAAGTAAAATTTAGCTTGAAACGTAAACAAAACGTAAATAAAAAGATATGAATGTTACATTATATAACAACACAAAAGTACTGTGCTTAAAGCGATTCGATGAGCTTGCCTGACGCTTTAAATGCATTGTGTAATGAAACTTTGATCAAAGTAATAGGAACGTTCAAAAGCACTAAATCACTAGAGAACTTGTTAGTCTGATGCGGACAATAAGGTTGTGTGATGCTGAAAAGGAGTTTAGAAATGTAATTATAAACTAAGAAATAAGAACGTACGTACAACAGTAAAACATTAAGCACGAAGACACAACAGAGCTGTGCTTAAAGGGCTTATTCGAGAATGTCTTATGTCTAATTTTGTAATGTCCATTTTAAAAAGACATGCTAATGTACAACATGAATGTACAAAAACACACAAAAGTATGCTTAAGCGCTAATTTGTGCTTGTCTAGCGCAGAAAATACATTGTGCAATGTCACTATAGACAATGTAATAGTAATTAATATAATTATAAAACAATACAGAACTGTGTATGAAGCGCTTTTTTGAGCTTGTTTGACGCATTTTGTAAAACCACTATAAAGAAAATGATAAGAATGCAAAAATATAACAACACAACAGTATTGTGCCTATGCGCTTCTTCGAGAATATCTTATGCTGAAGACCTAAAAAACACTACAGAGCTGTCCTAAAATTCTTCGTTTGAGCTTGTTTGACGCAAAAATGCATTTTGTAAAATCCCTGTAATCAAAAAGATAGGAATGTGCAAAAATATTACAAAGCAACAGTACTGTGCCCAAAGCGATTCTATGAGCTTTTCTAATGCTGAAAATGCATTGTACAATGTTACTAACAACAAATCATTTTAATTGTACCTAACCACTACAAACGTGGTTAAAATCCTTTTTATGAGCTTGTCTGATTATGAACATGTAAACTTTAATGTCACAAGGTAACAGGATCGCTCAAAAGCACTGAAAAACTACAGATGTGCTGAAATCGTTTTTGAAGCTTGTCTGTCGCCAAATATGTAAAGGCACTTTGACCAAAGTTATCGGAATGAATAAAAAAGTAAAATTTAGCTTGAAACGTAAACAAAACGTAAATAAAAAGATATGAATGTTACATTATATAACAACACAAAAGTACTGTGCTTATAGCGATTCGATGAGCTTGCCTGACGCTTTAAATGCATTGTGTAATGAAACTTTGATCAAAGTAATAGGAACGTTCAAAAGCACTAAATCACTAGAGAACTTGTTAGTCTGATGCGGACAATAAGGTTGTGTGATGCTGAAAAGGAGTTTAGAAATGTAATTATAAACTAAGAAATAAGAACGTACGTACAACAGTAAAACATTAAGCACGAAGACACAACAGAGCTGTGCTTAAAGGGCTTATTCGAGAATGTCTTATGTCTAATTTTTAGGGCTGTCAAACGATTAAAATTTTTAATCGCGATTAATCTCAGAATTTCATATAGTTAATCGCGATTAATCGCATTTAAAAAAAATCTGTGTAAATGTTATAGAAAACAAGGATTTTTAAGTGAAATGTTACAATTAAAATGGTGAACACATTTTATGCTAAATGTACTTATGTTAAAAACTGCTGGGACAAGAGAAAACTGTAAGGGAGTTTATTCACTCACATACTAGGCAGTAAATGTCAGATTGTAGGTTAGAATTTCTCCATCAGCAAACATTGTAGATCAGCGGTGCTTTAGGTGGGATAAGGCGTAGTTATTGTAACAGACTTGTCTGTGGTTGTATCGTGACGATGGTTTGATGGACGTTTCTACACGAAGTGAGTGTGTTTTGACCCTTTGGGGCTTCCATAGTTCATGAACTAACGTGCTCGACTCAGCTTTCCGGTATTCGGTACAGAAGAAGAAGTTAATTAAGTGTAATAAAGTGTTCTGCTCCCGACAACTTGTGAATATAGCGTGTATTTATTTCTTTATTATGCAAGTGCATCACTACCACGATCGGTTACATTATGTTAACAAACCGCAAATGAAAAACGGTGGCAAGTCCGACATTAAAACGTTTGTTCTACCAGTCAAGTGTCAACATGAACTAGAATTTGCGTTAATGGCACTAATTTTTTTAATCGCGTTAAATTGAGGTCGCGTTAATGCGTTATTATCGCGTTAACTTCGACAGCCCTACTAATTTTGTAATGTCCATTTTAAAAAAACATGCTAATGTACAACATGAATGTACAAAAACACAATGTCACTTTGACCAAAGTAATCGGAATGTATTAAAACAGCAAAACTTTGCTTGAAACGTAAACAAAAAGATAGGAATGTTACATCCGTTCAACAACGTTCAAAAGCACTAAATCACTAGAGAACTTGTTAGTCTGATGCGGACAATAAGGTTGTCTGATGCTGAAAAGGAGGTTAGAAATGTAATTATAAATTTATTTTATAAACTAAGAAACAAGAACGTACGTACAACAGTAAAACATTAAGCACGAAGACACAAAAGAGCTGTGCTTAAAGGGCTTATTCGAGAATGTCTTATGTCTAATTTTGTATTGTCCATTTTAAAAAGACATGCTAACGTTCAATATGAATGTACAAAAACACACAAAAATATGCTTAAGCGCTAATTTGTGCTGGTCTGACGCAGAAAATACATTGTGAAATGTCACTATAGACAATGTAATAGTAATTAATATAATTATAAAACAAAACAGAACTGTGTATGAAGCGCTTTTTTTAGCTTGTTTGACGCATTTTGTAAAACCACTATAAAGAAAATAATAAGAAAATGCAAAAACATAACAACACAACAGTATGGTGTCTAATGCGGTTCTTCGAGTATATCTTAAGCTTACGAACTTATAAAACACTACAGAGCTGTCCTAAAATTCTTCGTTTGAGCTTGTTTGACGCAAATATGCATTTTGTAAAATCACTGTAATCAAAAAGATAGGAATGTGCAAAAATATTACAAAGCAACAGTACTGTGCCCAAAGCGATTCTATGAGCTTTTCTAATGCTGAAAAAGCATTGTGCAATGTTACCAACAACAAATCATTTTAATTTTACATAATCACTACAACACTACAAACTGTCAAAGCCTTTTTTTTTTAGCTTGTCTGATTAAGAACATATAAATTTTAATGTCACAATCAACAGTGTAACAGGAACGCAAAAAAGCACTGAACTATAGAATTGTGCTGAAAGTGTTTTTTTAAGCTTGTCAGACGCTTAATATGCATTGTGCAATGTCACTTTGACCAAAGTAATCGGAATGTATTAAAACAGCAAAACTTTGCATGAAACGTGAACAAAACGTAAACAAAAAAATAGGAATGTTACATTATATTACAACACAACAGAAATGTGCTTTAAGCGAGTCTTATGAGCTTTCCTGACGTTTACAATGCATTGTGCATGTTACTAACAAAAAATCATTTAAGTTTTACATAACCACTGCAAATCGTGGTTTTAGCTTTTATTAAGCTTGTCTGATTATGAACATGTATATTTTAATGTCACAATCAACAAAGTAAAAGAAGCAACAAATTAAAAGGAACGTATGAAAGCACTAATTCACTAGAGAACGTGCTTGTCTGATTCGGATAATAAGCTTGTCTGATGCTTGTTTGATCAAAAAGAAATGTCAATGTATAAAAACACTTAAACACTACAGAACTGTGTTTAAAGCGCTTTTTTGAACCTTTTAAAAAGCTTCTTCGAGAATATCTTATACTAAAGAACAATAAATCACCACAGAGCTGTGCTTCAATTCCTCTTTTGAGCTTGTTTGACGCTAAAAATGCATTTTGAAAAATCACTGTAAACAAAAAGATAATTAGGTTGTCTGATGCTTAAAAGGAGTTTAGAAATGTAATTATAAACTAAGAAATAAGAACGTACGTACAACAGTAAAACATTAAGCACGAAGACACAACAGAGCTGTGCTTAAAGGGCTTATTCGAGAATGTCTTACGTCTAATTTTGTAATGTCCATTTTAAAAAGACATGCTAATGTACAACAAGAAGGTGCAAAAATATAACAACACAACAGTATTGTGCCTAATGCGCTTCTTCGAATATATCTTATGCTGAAGAACTATAAAACACTACAGAGCTGTGCAAAAATTCTTCGTTTGAGCTTGTTTGACGCAAAAATGCATTTTGTAAAATCACTGTAATCAAAAAGATAGGAATGTGCAGAAATATTACAAAGCAACAATATTGTGCCCAAAGTGATTCTATGAGCTTTTATGACGCTGAAAATGCATTGTGCAATGTTACTAACAACAAATCATTTCAATTTTACATAATCACTACAACACTACAAACTGTCAAAGCCTTTTTTTTTTTAGCTTGTCTGATTAAGAACATGTACATTTTAATGTCACAATCAACAGTGTAAGAGGAACGCAAAAAAGCACTGAACTACAGATTTGTGCTGAAAGTGTTTTTTTAAGCTTGTCAGACGCTTAATATGCATTGTGCAATGTCACTTTGAGCAAAGTAATCGGAATGTATTAAAAGAGCAAAACTTTGCATGAAACGTGAACAAAACGTAAACAAAAAAATAGGAATGTTACATTATATTACAACACAACAGAAATGTGCTTTAAGCGAGTCTTATGAGCTTTCCTGACGTTTACAATGCATTGTGCATGTTACTAACAAATAATCATTTAAATTTTACATGACCACTACAAATCGTGGTTTTAGCTTTTATTAAGCTTGTCTGATTATGAACATGTATATTTTAATGTCACAATCAACAAAGTAAAAGAAACAACAAATTAAAAGGAACGTATGAAAGCACTAATAACTTGCTTGTCTGATTCGGACAATAAGCTTGTCTGATGCTTGTTTGATCAAAAAGAAATGTCAATGTATAAAAACACTTACACACTACAGAACTGTGTTTAAAGCGCTTTTTTGAACATTTTTTAAAAGCTTATTCGAGAATATCTTATACTAAAGAACTACAAATCAATACAGAGCTGTGCTTGAATTCCTCTTTTGAGCTTCTTTGACGCTAAAAATGCATTTTGTAAAATCACTGTAAACAAAAAGATAGGAATGTGCAAAAATATTACAACACAACAGTACTTTGCTTACAGCCATTCCATGAGCTTGCCTGACGCTTCCAATACATTGTGTAATGTTACTAACAACAAATCCTTTTAATTTTACCTAACCACTACAAACGTGGTTAAAATAGTTTTTATGAGCTTGTCTGATTACGAACATGTAAACTTGATGTCACAAGGTAACAGGAACGCCCAAAAGCACTGAAAAACTACAGAATTGTGCTGAAATCGTTTTTGAAGCTTGTCTGTCGCCGAATATATAAAGGCACTTTGACCAACGTCATCGGAATGAATAAAAAAGTAAAATTTTGCTTGAAAAGTAAACAAAACGTAAGTAAAAATATATGAATGTTACATTATATAACAACACAAAAGTACTGTGCTTAAAGCGATTCGATGAGCTTGCCTGACGCTTTAAATGCATTGTGTAATGAAACTTTGATCAAAGTAATAGGAACGTTCAAAAGCACTAAATCACTAGAGAACTTGTTAGTCTGATGCGGACAATAAGGTTGTCTGATGCTGAAAAGGAGTTTAGAAATGTAATTATAAACTAAGAAACAAGAACGTACGTACAACAGTAAAACATTAAGCACGAAGACACAAAAGAGCTGTGCTTAAAGGGCTTATTCGATAATGTCTTATGTCTAATTTTGTAATGTCCATTTTAAAAAGACATGCTAATGTTCAATATGAATGTACAAAAACACACAAAAATATGAAGATTTTTACGCATTTTGTAAAACCACTATAAAGAAAATGATAAGAATGCAAAAATAGAGCCTAATGTGCTTCTTCGAGAATATCTTATGCTGAAGAACTATAAAACACTACAGAGCTGTCCTAAAATTCTTCGTTTGAGCTTGTTTGACGCAAAAATGCATTTTGTAAAATCACTGTAATCAAAAAGATAGGAATGTGCAGAAATATTACAAAGCAACAATACTGTAACCAAAGCGATTCTATGAGCTTTTCTGACGCTGAAAATGCATTTTGTAAAGTCACTGTAATAAAAAAGATAGGAATGTGCAGAAATATTACAAAGCAACAATACTGTGCCCAAAGCGATTCTATGAGCTTTTCTGACGCCGAAAATGCATTGTGTATTGTTACTAACAACAAATCATTTTAATTTTACATAATCACTACAACACTACAAACTGGCTAAGTCTTTTTTCTAGCTTGTCTGATTAAGAACATGTAAATTTGAATGTCACAATTAACAGTGTAACAGGAACGCAAAAAAAGCACTGAACTACAGAATTGTGCTGAAAGTGTTTTTTTAAGTCTGTCAGACGCTTAATATGCATTGTGCAATGTCACTTTGACCAAAGTAATCGGAATGTATTAAAACAGCAAAACTTTGCTTGAAACGTGAACAAAACGTAAAAAAAAATAGGAATGTTACAATATATTACAACACAACAGTAATGTGCTTAAAGCGAGTCTATGAGCTTTCCTGACGTTCACAATGGTGCATGTTACTAACAAAAAATCATTTAAATTTTACATAACCACTACAAATCGTGGTTTTAGCTCTTATTGAGCATGTCTGATTATGAATATGTATATTTTAATGTCACAGTCAACAAAGTAAAAGAAACAACAAATTAAAAGGAACGTATTAAAGCACTAATTCACTAGAGAACTTGCTTGTCTGATTCAGACAATAATCTTGTCTGATGCTTATTTGATCAAAAAGAAATGTCAATGTATAAAAACACTTAAACAAGACAAAACTGTGTTTAAAGCGCTTTTTTGAATCTTTTAAAGAGCTTCTTCGAGAATATCTTATACTAAACAACTACAAATCACTACAGAGCTGTGCTTGAATTCCTCTTTTGAGCTTGTTTGACGCTAAAAATGCATTTTGTAAAATCACTGTAAACAAAAAGATAGGAATGTGCAAAAATATTACAACACAACAGTACTTTGCTTACAGCCATTCCATGAGCTTGCCTGACGCTTCCAATACATTGTGTAATGTTACTAACAACAAATCCTTTTAATTTTACCTAACCACTACAAACGTGGTTAAAATCGTTTTTATGAGCTTGTCTGATTATGAACATGTAATCTTTAATGTCATAAGGTAGTAGCCCAAAAGCACTGAAAAACTACAGAATTGTGCTGAAATCGTTTTTGAAGCTTGTCTGACGCCGAATATGTAAAGGCACTTTGACCAAAGCTATCGGAATGAATTAAAAAGCAAAATTTAGCTTAAAACGTAAACAAAACGTAAACAAAAAGATAGAAATGTTACATTATATAACAACACAAAAGTACTGTGCTTAAAGCGATTCGATGAGCTTGCCTGACGCTTTAAATGCATTGTGTAATGAAACTTTGATCAAAGTAATAGGAACGTTCAAAAGTACTAAATCACTAGAGAACTTGTTAGTCTGATGCGGACAATAAGGTTGTGTGATGCTGAAAAGGAGCTTAGAAATGTAATTATAAACTAAGAAATAAGAACGTACGTACAACAGTAAAACATTAAGCACGAAGACACAACAGAGCTGTGCTTAAAGGGCTTATTCGAGAATGTCTTATGTCTAATTTTGTAATGTCCATTTTAAAAAGACATGCTAATGTACAACATGAATGTACAAAAACACACAAAAGTATGCTTAAGCGCTAATTTGTGCTTGTCTAGCGCAGAAAATACATTGTGCAATGTCACTATAGACAATGTAATAGTAATTAATATAATTATAAAACAATACAGAACTGTGTATGAAGCGCTTTTTTGAGCTTGTTTGACGCATTTTGTAAAACCACTATAAAGAAAATGATAAGAATGCAAAAATATAACAACACAACAGTATTGTGCCTAATGCGCTTCTTCGAGTATATCTTATGCTGAAGAACTATAAAACACTACAGAGCTGTGCTAAAATTTCTCGTTTGAGCTTGTTTGACGCCAAAATGTATTTTGTAAAATCACTGTAATCAAAAAGATAGGAATGTGCAGAAATATTACAAAGCAACAGTACTGTGCCCAAAGCGATTCTATGAGCTTTTATGACGCTGAAAATGCATTGTGCAATGTTACTAACAACAAATCATTTCAATTTTACATAATCACTACAACACTACAAACTGTCAAAGCCTTTTTTTAGTTTGTCTATTTAGGAACATGTAAATTTTAATGTCACAATCAACAGTGTAACAGGAACGCAAAAAAGCACTGAACTATAGAATTGTGCTGAAAGTGTTTTTTTAAGCTTGTCAGACGCTTAATATGCATTGTGCAATGTCACTTTGACCAAAGTAATCGGAATGTATTAAAACAGCAAAACTTTGCATGAAACGTGAACAAAACGTAAACAAAAAAATAGGAATGTTACATTATATTACAACACAACAGAAATGTGCTTTAAGCGAGTCTTATGAGCTTTCCTGACGTTTACAATGCATTGTGCATGTTACTAACAAAAAATCATTTAAATTTTACATGACAACTACAAATCGTGGTTTTAGCTTTTATTAAGCTTGTCTGATTATGAACATGTATATTTTAATGTCACAATCAACAAAGTAAAATAAACAACAAATTAAAAGGAACGTATGAAAGCACTAATAACTTGCTTGTCTGATTCGGACAATAAGCTTGTCTGATGCTTGTTTGATCAAAAAGAAATGTCAATGTATAAAAACACTTAAACACTACAGAACTGTGTTTAAAGCGCTTTTTTGAACATTTTTTAAAAGCTTATTCGAGAATATCTTATACTAAAGAACTACAAATCAATACAGAGCTGTGCTTGAATTCCTCTTTTGAGCTTCTTTGACGCTAAAAATGCATTTTGTAAAATCACTGAAAACAAAAAGATAGGAATGTGCAAAAATATTACAACACAAGAGTACTTTGCTTACAGCCATTCCATGAGCTTGCCTGACGCTTCCAATACATTGTGTAATGTTACTAACAACAAATCCTTTTAATTTTACCTAACCACTACAAACGTGGTTAAAATAGTTTTTATGAGCTTGTCTGATTACGAACATGTAAACTTTAATGTCACAAGGTAACAGGAACGCCCAAAAGCACTGAAAAACTACAGAATTGTGCTGAAATCGTTTTTGAAGCTTGTCTGTCGCCGAATATGTAAAGGCACTTTGACCAACGTCATCGGAATGAATAAAAAAGTAAAATTTTGCTTGAAAAGTAAACAAAACGTAAGTAAAAATATATGAATGTTACATTATATAACAACACAAAAGTACTGTGCTTAAAGCGATTCGATGAGCTTGCCTGACGCTTTAAATGCATTGTGTAATGAAACTTTGATCAAAGTAATAGGAACGTTCAAAAGCACTAAATCACTAGAGAACTTGTTAGTCTGATGCGGACAATAAGGTTGTCTGATGCTGAAAAGGAGTTTAGAAATGTAATTATAAACTAAGAAACAAGAACGTACGTACAACAGTAAAACATTAAGCACGAAGACACAAAAGAGCTGTGCTTAAAGGGCTTATTCGATAATGTCTTATGTCTAATTTTGTAATGTCCATTTTAAAAAGACATGCTAATGTTCAATATGAATGTACAAAAACACACAAAAATATGAAGATTTTTACGCATTTTGTAAAACCACTATAAAGAAAATGATAAGAATGCAAAAATAGAGCCTAATGTGCTTCTTCGAGAATATCTTATGCTGAAGAACTATAAAACACTACAGAGCTGTCCTAAAATTCTTCGTTTGAGCTTGTTTGACGCAAAAATGCATTTTGTAAAATCACTGTAATCAAAAAGATAGGAATGTGCAGAAATATTACAAAGCAACAATACTGTAACCAAAGCGATTCTATGAGCTTTTCTGACGCTGAAAATGCATTTTGTAAAGTCACTGTAATAAAAAAGATAGGAATGTGCAGAAATATTACAAAGCAACAATACTGTGCCCAAAGCGATTCTATGAGCTTTTCTGACGCCGAAAATGCATTGTGTATTGTTACTAACAACAAATCATTTTAATTTTACATAATCACTACAACACTACAAACTGGCTAAGTCTTTTTTCTAGCTTGTCTGATTAAGAACATGTAAATTTGAATGTCACAATTAACAGTGTAACAGGAACGCAAAAAAAGCACTGAACTACATAATTGTGCTGAAAGTGTTTTTTTAAGTCTGTCAGACGCTTAATATGCATTGTGCAATGTCACTTTGACCAAAGTAATCGGAATGTATTAAAACAGCAAAACTTTGCTTGAAACGTGAACAAAACGTAAAAAAAAATAGGAATGTTACAATATATTACAACACAACAGTAATGTGCTTAAAGCGAGTCTATGAGCTTTCCTGACGTTCACAATGGTGCATGTTACTAACAAAAAATCATTTAAATTTTACATAACCACTACAAATCGTGGTTTTAGCTCTTATTGAGCATGTCTGATTATGAATATGTATATTTTAATGTCACAGTCAACAAAGTAAAAGAAACAACAAATTAAAAGGAACGTATTAAAGCACTAATTCACTAGAGAACTTGCTTGTCTGATTCAGACAATAATCTTGTCTGATGCTTATTTGATCAAAAAGAAATGTCAATGTATAAAAACACTTAAACAAGACAAAACTGTGTTTAAAGCGCTTTTTTGAATCTTTTAAAGAGCTTCTTCGAGAATATCTTATACTAAACAACTACAAATCACTACAGAGCTGTGCTTGAATTCCTCTTTTGAGCTTGTTTGACGCTAAAAATGCATTTTGTAAAATCACTGTAAACAAAAAGATAGGAATGTGCAAAAATATTACAACACAACAGTACTTTGCTTACAGCCATTCCATGAGCTTGCCTGACGCTTCCAATACATTGTGTAATGTTACTAACAACAAATCCTTTTAATTTTACCTAACCACTACAAACGTGGTTAAAATCGTTTTTATGAGCTTGTCTGATTATGAACATGTAATCTTTAATGTCATAAGGTAGTAGCCCAAAAGCACTGAAAAACTACAGAATTGTGCTGAAATCGTTTTTGAAGCTTGTCTGACGCCGAATATGTAAAGGCACTTTGGCCAAAGTTATCGGAATTAATTAAAAAGCAAAATTTAGCTTGAAACCTAAACAAAAGGTAAACAAAAAGATAGAAATGTTACATTATGTAACAACACAAAAGTACAGTGCTTAAAGCGATTCGATGAGCTTGCCTGACGCTTTAAATGCATTGTGTAATGAAACTTTGATCAAAGTAATAGGAACGTTCAAAAGCACTAAATCACAAAAGAACTTGTTAGTCTGATGCGGACAATAAGGTTGTGTGATGCTGAAAAGGAGTTTAGAAATGTAATAAAAATTTTCTTTTATAAACTAAGAAACAAGAACGTAAGTACAATAGTAAAACATTAAGCACGAATTATGTCTAATTTTGTAATGTCCATTTTAAAAAGACATGCTAATGTACAATATAAATGTACAAAAATACACAAAAGTATGCTTAAGCGCTAATTTGTGCTGGTCTGACGCAGAAAATACATTGTGAAATGTCACTATAGACAATGTAATAGTAATTAATATAATTATAAAACAAAACAGAACTGTGTATAAAGCGCTTTTTTTAGCTTGTTTGACGCATTTTGTAAAACCACTATAAAGAAAATGATAAGAATGCAAAAATATAACAACACAACAGTATTGTGCCTAATGCGCTTCTTCGAGTATATCTTAAGCTTACGAACTATAAAACACTACAGAGCTGTCCTAAAATTCTTCGTTTGAGCTTGTTTGAAGCAAAAATGCATTTTGTAAAATCACTGTAATCAAAAACATAGGAATGTGCAGAAATATTACAAAGCAACAATATTGTGCCCAAAGTGATTCTATGAGCTTTTCTGACGCTGAAAATGCATTGTGCAATGTTACTAGCAACAAATCATTTTAATTTTACATTGTCACTACAACACTACAAACTGTCAAAGCCTTTTTTTAGTTTGTCTATTTAGGAACATGTAAATTTTAATGTCACAATCAACAGTGTAACAGGAACGCAAAAAAGCACTGAACTATAGAATTGTGCTGAAAGTGTTTTTTTAAGCTTGTCAGACGCTTAATATGCATTGTGCAATGTCACTTTGACCAAAGTAATCGGAATGTATTAAAACCGCAAAACTTTGCATGAAACGTGAACAAAACGTAAACAAAAAAATAGGAATGTTACATTATATTACAACACAACAGAAATGTGCTTTAAGCGAGTCTTATGAGCTTTTCTGACGTTTACAATGCATTGTGCATGTTACTAATAACAAATCTTTTAAATTTTACATAACCACTACAAATCGTGGTTTTAGCTTTTATTAAGCTTGTCTGATTATGAACATGTATATTTTAATGTCACAATCAACAAAGTAAAAGAAACAACAAATTAAAAGGAACGTATGAAAGCACTAATTTACTAGGGAACGTGCTTGTCTGATTCGGAAAATAGGCTTGTCTGATGCTTGTTTGATCAAAAAGAAATGTCAATGTAAAAAAACACTTAAACACTACAGAACTGTGTTTAAAGCGCTTTTTTGAACCTTTTAAAAAGCTTTTTCGAAAATATCTTATACTAAAAAACTACAAATCACTACAGAGCTGTGCTTGAATTCCTCTATTGAGCTTGTTTGACGCTAAAAATGCATTTTGTAAAATCACTGTAAACAAAAAGATAGGAATGTGCAAAAATATTACAACACAACAGTACTTTGCTTACAGCCATTCCATGAGCTTGCCTGACGCTTCCAATACATTGTGTAATGTTAGTAACAACAAATCCTTTTAATTTTACCTAACCACTACAAACGTTTTTATGAGCTTGTCTGATTATGAACATGTAAACTTTAATGTCACAAGGTAACAGGAACGCCCAAAAGCACTGAAAAACTACAGAATTGTGCTGAAATCGTTTTTGAAGCTTGTCTGACGCCGAATATGTAAAGGCACTTTGACCAAAGCTATCGGAATGAATTTAAAAGCAAAATTTAGCTTAAAACGTAAACAAAACGTAAACAAAAAGATAGAAATGTTACATTATATAACAACACAAAAGTACTGTGCTTAAAGCGATTCAATGAGCTTGCCTGACGCTTTAAATGCATTGTGTAATGAAACTTTGATCAAAGTAATAGGAACGTTCAAAAGCACTAAATCACTAGAGAACTTGTTAGTCTGATGCGGACAATAAGGTTGTCTGATGCTGAAAAGGAGTTTAGAAATGTAATTATAAATTTCTTTTATAAACTAAGAAACAAGAACGTACGTACAACAGTAAAACATTAAGCACGAAGACACAAAAGAGCTGTGCTTAAAGGGCTTAATCGAGAATGTCTTATGTCTAATTTTGTAATGTCCATTTTAAAAAGACATGCTAATGTACAACATGAATGTACAAAAACACACAAAAGTATGCTTAAGCGCTAATTTGTGCTTGTCTGACGCAAAAAATACGTTGTGCAATGTCACTATAGACAATGTAATAGTAATTAATATAATTATAAAACAAAACAGAACTGTGTATGAAGCGCTTTTTTTAGCTTGTTTGACGCATTTGGTAAAACCACTATAAAGAAAATAATTAGAAAATGCAAAAACATAACAACACAACAGTATGGTGTCTAATGCGGTTCTTCGAGTATATCTTAAGCTTACGAACTATAAAACACTACAGAGCTGTCCTAAAATTCTTCGTTTGAGCTTGTTTGACGCAAAAATGCATTTTGTAAAATCACTGTAAACAAAAAGATAGGAATGTGCAAAAATATTACAACACAACAGTACTTTGCTTACAGCGATTCCACGAGCTTGCCTGACAATTCCAATACATTGTGTAATGTTACTAACAACAAATCCTTTTAATTGTACCTAACCACTACAAACGTGGTTAAAATCCTTTTTATGAGCTTGTCTGATTATGAACATGTAAACTTTAATGTCACAAGGTAACAGGAACGCCCAAAAGCACTGAAAAAATACAGAATTGTGCTGAAATCGTTTTTGAAGCTTGTCTGTCGCCAAATATGTAAAGGCACTTTGACCAACGTCATCGGAATGAATAAAAAAGTAAAATTTTGCTTGAAACGTAAACAAAACGTAAATAAAAAGATATGAATGTTACATTATATAACAACACAAAAGTACTGTGCTTAAAGCGATTCGATGAGCTTGCCTGACGCTTTAAATGCATTGTGTAATGAAACTTTGATCAAAGTAATAGGAACGTTCAAAAGCACTAAATCACTAGAGAACTTGTTAGTCTGATGCGGACAATAAGGTTGTGTGATGCTGAAAAGGAGTTTAGAAATGTAATTATAAACTAAGAAATAAGAACGTACGTACAACAGTAAAACATTAAGCACGAAGACACAACAGAGCTGTGCTTAAAGGGCTTATTCGAGAATGTCTTATGTCTAATTTTATAATGTCCATTTTAAAAAGACATGCTAATGTACAACATGAATGTACAAAAACACACAAAAGTATGCTTAAGCGCTAATTTGTGCTTGTCTAGCGCAGAAAATACATTGTGCAATGTCACTATAGACAATGTAATAGTAATTAATATAATTATAAAACAATACAGAACTGTGTATGAAGCGCTTTTTTGAGCTTGTTTGACGCATTTTGTAAAACCACTATAAAGAAAATGATAAGAATGCAAAAATATAACAACACAACAGTATTGTGCCTAATGCGCTTCTTCGAGTATATCTTATGCTGAAGAACTATAAAACACTACAGAGCTGTGCTAAAATTCTTCGTTTGAGCTTGTTTGACGCAAAAATGCATTTTGTAAAATCACTGTAATCAAAAAGATAGGAATGTGCAGAAATATTACAAAACAACAATACTGTGCCCAAAGCGATTCTTTGAGCTTTTCTGACGCTGAAAATGCATTGTGCAATGTTACTAGCAACAAATCATTTTAATTTTACATAATCACTACAACACTACAAACTGTACAAACTACAAAGCCTTTTTTTTTTAATTGTCTATTTAGGAACATGTAAATTTTAATGTCACAATCAATAGTGTAACAGGAACGCAAAAAAGAACTACTACAGAATTACAGAAGAACTACAGAATTGTACTGAAAGTTTTTTTTTAAGCTTGTCAGACGCTTAATATGCATTGTGCAATGTCACTTTGACCAACGTAATCGGATTGATTAAAACAGCAAAACTTTGCTTGAAACGTAAACAAAAAGATAGGAATGTTACATTATATTACAACACAACAGAAATGTGTTTTAAGCGAGTCTTATGAGCTTTCCTGACGTTTACAATGCCTTGTGCATGTTACTAACAAAAAATCATTTAAATTTTACATAACCACTAAAAATCGTGGTTTTAGCTTTTATTAAGCTTGTCTGATTATGAACATGTATATTTTAATGTCACAATCAACAAAGTAAAAGAAACAACAAATTAAAAGGAACGTATGAAAGCACTAATTCACTAGAGAACGTGCTTGTCTGATTCGGACAATAAGCTTGTCTGATGCTTGTTTGATCAAAAAGAAATGTCAATGTATAAAAACACTTAAACACTACAGAACTGTGTTTAAAGCGCATTTTTGAACCTTTTAAAGAGCTTCTTCGAGAATATCTTAAACTAAAAAAATCACAAATAACTACAGAGCTGTGCTTGAATTCCTCTTTTGAGCTTGTTTGACGCTAAAAATGCATTTTGTAAAATCACTGTAAACAAAAAGATAGGAATGTGCAAAAATATTACAACACAACAGTATTGTGCCTAATGCGCTTCTTCGAGTATATCTTATGCTGAAGAACTATAAAACACTACAGAGCTGTGCTAAAATTTCTCGTTTGAGCTTGTTTGACGCAAAAATGCATTTTGTAAAATCACCGTAATCAAAAACATAGGAATGTGCAAAAATATTACAAAGCAACAGTACTGTGCCCAAAGCGATTCTATGAGCTTTTCTGACGCTGAAAATGCATTGTGCAATGTTACTAACAACAAATCATTTCAATTTTACATAATCACTACAACACTACAAACTATCAAAGCCTTTTTTTTTTAGCTTGTCTGATTAAGAACATGTAAATTTTAATGTCACAATCAACAGTGTAACAGGAACGCAAGAAAGCACTGAACTACAGAATTGTGCTGAAAGAGTTTTTTTAAACTTGTCAGACGCTTAATATGCATTGTGCAATGTCACTTTGACCAAAGTAATCGGAATGTATTAAAACAGCAAAACTTTGCATGAAACGTGAACAAAACGTATACAAAAAAATAGGAATGTTACATTATATTACAACCCAACAGTAATGTGCTTAAAGCGAGTCTATGCGCTTTCCTGACGTTTACAATGCATTGTGCATGTTACTAACAAAAAATCTTTACATTTTACATAACAACTACAAATCGTGGTTTTAGCTCTTATTGAGCATGTCTGATTATGAAAATGTATATTTTAATGTCACAGTCAACAAAGTAAAAGAAACAACAAATTAAAAGGAACGTATGAAAGCGCTAATTCACTAGAGAACTTGCTTGTCTGATTTAGACAATAAGCTTGTCTGATGTTTGTTTGATCAAAAATAAATGTCAATGTATAAAAACACTTAAACACTACAGAACTGTGTTCAAAGCGCTTTTTTGAAGCTTTTAAAAAGCTTCTTCGAGATAATCTTATACTAAAAAACAAGAAATAACTACAGAGCTGTGCTTGAATTCCTCTTTTGAGCTTCTTTGACGCTAAAAATGCATTTTGTAAAATCACTGTAAATAAAAAGATAATAAGGTTGTCTGATGCTGAAAAGAAGTTTAGAAATGTAATTATAAACTAAGAAATTAGAACGTACGTACAATAGTAAAACATTAAGCACGAAGACACAACAGAGCTGTGCCTAAAGGGCTTATTCAAGAATGTCTTATGTCTAATTTTGTAATGTCCATTTTAAAAAGACATGCTAATGTACAATATAAATGTACAAAAATACACAAAAGTATGCTTAAGCGCTAATTTGTGCTTGTCTGACGCAGAAAATATATTGTGAAATGTCACTATAGACAATGTACTAGTAGTTAATATAATTATAAAACAATACAGAACTGTGTATGAAGCGCTTTTATAAGCTTGTTTGACGCATTTTGTAAAACCAATATAAAGAAAATGATAAGAAGGTGCAAAAATATAACAACACAACAGTATTGTGCCTAATGCGCTTCTTCGAGTATATCTTATGCTGAAGAACTATAAAACACCACAGAGCTGTGCTAAAATTCTTCGTTTGAGCTTGTTTGACGCAAAAATGCATTTTGTAAAATCACTGTAATCAAAAAGATAGGAATGTGCAGAAATATTACAAAACAACAATACTGTTCCCAAAGCGATTCTTTGAGCTTTTCTGACGCTGAAAATGCATTGTGCAATGTTATTAGCAACAAATCATTTTAATTTTACATAATCACTACAACACTACAAACTGTACAAACTACAAAGCCTTTTTTTTAAATTGTCTATTTAGGAACATGTAAATTTTAATGTCACAATCAATAGTGTAACAGGAACGCAAAAAAGAACTACTACAGAATTACAGAAGAACTACAGAATTGTGCTGAAAGTTTTTTTTTAAGCTTGTCAGACGCTTAATATGCATTGTGCAATGTCACTTTGACCAACGTAATCGGATTGATTAAAACAGCAAAACTTTGCTTGAAAAGTAAACAAAAAGATAGGAATGTTACAATGTATTACAACACATTAGTAATGTGCTTTAAGCGAGTCTATGAGCTTTCCTGACGTTTACAATGCATTGTGCATGTTACTAACAAAAAATCATTAACATTTTGCATAATCATTACAACACTGCAAATCGTGGTTTTAGCTCTTATTGAGCTTGTCTGATTATGAACATGTATATTTTAATGTCACAATCAACAAAGTAAAAGCACTAATTCACTAGAGAACTTGCTTGTCTGATTTGGACAATAAGCTTGTGTGGTGCTTGTTTGATCAAAAAGAAATGTCAATGTATAAAAACACTAAAACACTACAGAACTGTGTTTAAAGAGCATTTTTTAAACTTTTAAAGAGCTTCTTCGAGAATATCTTATACTAAAGAACTACAAATCACTACAGAGCTGTGCTTGAATTTCTCTTTTGAGCTTGTTTGACGCTAAAAATGCATTTTGTAAAATCACTGTAAACAAAAAGATAGGAATGTGCAAAAATATTACAACACAACAGTACTTTAATTACAGCGATTCCACGAGCTTGCCTAACCACTACAAACGTGGTTAAAATCCTTTTTATAAGCTTGTCTGATTATGAACATGTAAACTTTAATGTCACAAGGTAACAGGAACGCCCAAAAGCACTGAAAAACTACAGAATTGTGCTGAAATCGTTTTTGAAGCTTGTCTGTCGCCGAATATGTAAAGGCACTTTGACCAAAGTTATCGGAATTAATTAAAAAGCAAAATTTTGCTTGAAACGTAAACAAAAGGTAAACAAAAAGATAGAAATGTTACATTATGTAACAACACAAAAGTACTGTGCTTAAAGCGATTCGATGAGCTTGCCTGACGCTTTAAATGCATTGTGTAATGAAACTTTGATCAAAGTAATAGGAACGTTCAAAAGCACTAAATCACAAAAGAACTTGTTAGTCTGATGCGGACAATAAGGTTGTGGGATGCTGAAAAGGAGTTTAGAAATGTAATAAAAATTTTCTTTTTTAAACTTAGAAACAAGAACGTACGTACAACAGTAAAACATTAAGCACGAAGACACAACAGAGCTGTGCTTATAGGGCTTATTCGAGAATGTCTTATGTCTAATTTTGTAATGTCCATTTTAAAAAGACATGCTAATGTACAATATAAATGTACAAAAATACACAAAAGTATGCTTAAGCGCTAATTTGTGCTTGTCTGACGAAGAAAATACATTGTGAAATGTCACTATAGACAATGTACTAGTAGTTAATATAATTTTAAAACAATACAGAAATGTGTATGAAGCGCTGTTTGAGCTTGTTTGACGAATTTTGTAAAACCACTATAAAGAAAATGATAAGAAGGTGCAAAAATATAACAACACAACAGTATTGTGCCTAATCCGCTTCTTCGAGTATATCTTATGCTGAAGAACTATAAAACACCACAGAGCTGTGCTAAAATTCTTCGTTTGAGCTTGTTTGACGCAAAAATGCATTTTGTAAAATCACTGTAATCAAAAAGATAGGAATGTGCAGAAATATTACAAAACAACAATACTGTGCCCAAAGCGATTCTTTGAGCTTTTCTGACGCTGAAAATGCATTGTGCAATGTTACTAGCAACAAATCATTTTAATTTTACATAATCACTACAACACTACAAACTGTACAAACTACAAAGCCTTTTTTTTAAATTGTCTATTTAGGAACATGTAAATTTTAATGTCACAATCAATAGTGTAACAGGAACGCAAAAAAGAACTACTACAGAATTACAGAAGAACTACAGAATTGTACTGAAAGTTTTTTTTTAAGCTTGTCAGACGCTTAATATGCATTGTGCAATGTCACTTTGACCAACGTAATCGGATTGATTAAAACAGCAAAACTTTGCTTGAAACGTAAACAAAAAGATGGGAATGTTACATTATATTACAACACAACAGAAATGTGTTTTAAGCGAGTCTTATGAGCTTTCCTGACGTTTACATTGCATTGTGCATGTTACTAACAAAAAATCATTTAAATTTTACATAACCACTACAAATCGTGGTTTTAGCTTTTATTAAGCTTGTCTGATTATGAACATGTATATTTTAATGTCCCAATCAACAAAGTAAAAGAAGCAACAAATTAAAAGGAACGTATGAAAGCACTAATTCACTAGAGAACGTGCTTGTCTGATTCGGACAATAAGCTTGTCTGATGCTTGTTTGATCAAAAATAAATGTCAATGTATAAAAACACTTAAACACTACAGAACTGTGTTTAAAGCGCATTTTTGAACCTTTTAAAGAGCTTCTTCGAGAATATCTTAAACTAAAAAAATCACAAATAACTACAGAGCTGTGCTTGAATTCCTCTTTTGAGCTTGTTTGACGCTAAAAATGCATTTTGTAAAATCACTGTAAACAAAAAGATAGGAATGTGCAAAAATATTACAACACAACAGTATTGTGCTTAATGCGCTTCTTCGAGTATATCTTATGCTGAAGAACTATAAAACACTACAGAGCTGTGCTAAAATTTCTCGTTTGAGCTTGTTTGACGCAAAAATGCATTTTGTAAAATCACTGTAATCAAAAACATAGGAATGTGCAAAAATATTACAAAGCAACAGTACTGTGCCCAAAGCGATTCTATGAGCTTTTATGACGCTGAAATTGCATTGTGCAATGTTACTAACAACAAATCATTTACATTTTACATAATCACTACAACACTACAAACTGTCAAAGCCTTTTTTTTTTAGCTTGTCTGATTAAGAACATGTAAATTTTAATGTCACAATCAACAGTGTAACAGGAACGCAAGAAAGCACTGAACTACAGAATTGTGCTGAAAGAGTTTTTTTAAGCTTGTCAGACGCTTAATATGCATTGTGCAATGTCACTTTGACTAAAGTAATCGGAATGTATTAAAACAGCAAAACTTTGCATGAAACGTGAACAAAACGTATACAAAAAAATAGGAATGTTACATTATATTACAACCCAACAGTAATGTGCTTAAAGCGAGTCTATGAGCTTTCCTGACGTTTACAATGCATTGTGCATGTTACTAACAAAAAATCTTTACATTTTACATAACAACTACAAATCGTGGTTTTAGCTCTTATTGAGCATGTCTGATTATGAAAATGTATATTTTAATGTCACAGTCAACAAAGTAAAAGAAACAACAAATTAAAAGGAACGTATGAAAGCGCTAATTCACTAGAGAACTTGCTTGTCTGATTTAGACAATAAGCTTGTCTGATGTTTGTTTGATCAAAAATAAATGTCAATGTATAAAAACACTTAAACACTACAGAACTGTGTTCAAAGCGCTTTTTTGAAGCTTTTAAAAAGCTTCTTTGAGATAATCTTATACTAAAGAACAAGAAATCACTACAGAGCTGTGCTTGAATTCCTCTTTTGAGCTTCTTTGACGCTAAAAATGCATTTTGTAAAATCACTGTAAATAAAAAGATAATAAGGTTGTCTGATGCTGAAAAGAAGTTTAGAAATGTAATTATAAACTAAGAAATTAGAACGTACGTACAATAGTAAAACATTATAAGCACGAAGACACAACAGAGCTGTGCTTAAAGGGCTTATTCGAGAATGTATAATGTCTAATTTTGTAATGTCCATTTTAAAAAGACATGCTAATGTACAATATAAATGTACAAAAATACACAAAAGTATGCTTAAGCGCTAATTTGTGCTTGTCTGACGCAGAAAATATATTGTGAAATGTCACTATAGACAATGTACTAGTAGTTAATATAATTATAAAACAATACAGAACTGTGTATGAAGCGCTTTTATAAGCTTGTTTGACGCATTTTGTAAAACCAATATAAAGAAAATGATAAGAAGGTGCAAAAATATAACAACACAACAGTATTGTGCCTAATGCGCTTCTTCGAGTATATCTTATGCTGAAGAACTATAAAACACCACAGAGCTGTGCTAAAATTCTTCGTTTGAGCTTGTTTGACGCAAAAATGCATTTTGTAAAATCACTGTAATCAAAAAGATAGGAATGTGCAGAAATATTACAAAACAACAATACTGTGCCCAAAGCGATTCTTTGAGCTTTTCTGACGCTGAAAATGCATTGTGCAATGTTACTAGCAACAAATCATTTTAATTTTACATTGTCACTACAACACTACAAACTGTCAAAGCCTTTTTTTAGTTTGTCTATTTAGGAACATGTAAATTTTAATGTCACAATCAACAGTGTAACAGTAACGCAAAAAAGCACTGAACTATAGAATTGTGCTGAAAGTGTCTTTTTAAGCTTGTCAGACGCTTAATATGCATTGTGCAATGTCACTTTGACCAAAGTAATCAGAATGTATTAAAACAGCAAAACTTTGCATGAAACGTGAACAAAACGTAAACAAAAAAATAGGAATGTTACATTATATTACAACACAACAGAAATGTGCTTTAAGCGAGTCTTATGAGCTTTCCTGACGTTTACAATGCATTGTGTATGTTACTAACAAAAAATCATTTAAATTTTACATAACCACTACAAATCGTGGTTTTAGCTTTTATTAAGCTTGTCTGATTATGAACATGTATATTTTAATGTCACAATCAACAAAGTAAAAGAAACAACAAATTAAAAGGAACGTATGAAAGCACTAATAACTTGCTTGTCTGATTCGGACAATAAGCTTGTCTGATGCTTGTTTGATCAAAAAGAAATGTCAATGTATAAAAACACTTAAACACTACAGAACTGTGTTTAAAGCGCTTTTTTGAACATTTTTTAAAAGCTTTTTCGAGAATATCTTATACTAAAGAACTACAAATCAATACAGAGCTGTGCTTGAATTCCTCTTTTGAGCTTCTTTGACGCTAAAAATGCATTTTGTAAAATCACTGAAAACAAAAAGATAGGAATGTGCAAAAATATTACAACACAAGAGTACTTTGCTTACAGCCATTCCATGAGCTTGCCTGACGCTTCCAATACATTGTGTAATGTTACTAACAACAAATCCTTTTAATTTTACCTAACCACTACAAACGTGGTTAAAATAGTTTTTATGAGCTTGTCTGATTACGAACATGTAAACTTTAATGTCACAAGGTAACAGGAACGCCCAAAAGCACTGAAAAACTACAGAATTGTGCTGAAATCGTTTTTGAAGCTTGTCTGTCGCCGAATATGTAAAGGCACTTTGACCAACGTCATCGGAATGAATAAAAAAGTAAAATTTTGCTTGAAAAGTAAACAAAACGTAAGTAAAAATATATGAATGTTACATTATATAACAACACAAAAGTACTGTGCTTAAAGCGATTCGATGAGCTTGCCTGACGCTTTAAATGCATTGTGTAATGAAACTTTGATCAAAGTAATAGGAACGTTCAAAAGCACTAAATCACTAGAGAACTTGTTAGTCTGATGCGGACAATAAGGTTGTCTGATGCTGAAAAGGAGTTTAGAAATGTAATTATAAACTAAGAAACAAGAACGTACGTAAAACAGTAAAACATTAAGCACGAAGACACAAAAGAGCTGTGCTTAAAGGGCTTATTCGAGAATGTCTTATGTCTAATTTTGTAATGTCCATTTTAAAAAGACATGCTAATGTTCAATATGAATGTACAAAAACACACAAAAATATGAAGATTTTTACGCATTTTGTAAAACCACTATAAAGAAAATGATAAGAATGCAAAAATAAAGCCTAATGCGCTTCTTCGAGAATATCCTATGCTGAAGAACTATAAAACACTACAGAGCTGTCCTAAAATTCTTCGTTTGAGCTTGTTTGACGCAAAAATGCATTTTGTAAAATCACTGTAATCAAAAAGATAGGAATGTGCAGAAATATTACAAAGCAACAATACTGTAACCAAAGCGATTCTATGAGCTTTTCTGACGCTGAAAATGCATTTTGTAAAGTCACTGTAATCAAAAAGATAGGAATGTGCAGAAATATTACAAAGCAACAATACTGTGCCCAAAGCGAATCTATGAGCTTTTCTGACGCCGAAAATGCATTGTGCATTGTTACTAACAACAAATCATTTTAATTTTACATAATCACCACAACACTACAAACTGGCTAAGTCTTTTTTCTAGCTTGTCTGATTAAGAACATGTAAATTTGAATGTAACAATTAACAGTGTAACAGGAACGCAAAAAAAGCACTGAACTACATAATTGTGCTGAAAGTGTTTTTTTAAGTCTGTCAGACGCTTAATATGCATTGTGCAATGTCACTTTGACCAAAGTAATCGGAATGTATTAAAACAGCAAAACTTTGCTTGAAACGTAAACAAACAGATAGGAATGTTACATTATAATACAACACAACAGTAATGTGCTTAAAGCGAGTCTATGAGCTTTCCTGAAGTGTACAATGCAATAAAAAAATAATTTAAATTATACATAACCACTACAACACTGCAAATCGTGGTTTTAGCTCTTATTTAGCTTGTCTAATTATGAACATGTATATTTTAATGTCACAATCAACAAAGTAAAAGAAACATCAAATTAAAAGGAACGTATGAAAGCAGTAATTCACTAGAGAACGTGCTTGTCTGATTCAAACAATAGGCTTGTCTGATGCTTGTTTGATCAAAAAGAAATGTCAATGTATAAAAACACTTAAACACTACAGAACTGTTTAAAGCGCATTTTTTAACCTTTTAAAGAGCTTCTGATGTTGATTGTGACATTAAAATTTACATGTTCTTAATCTGACAAACTAAAAAAAAGGCTTTGACATTTTTTAGTGTTGTATTGATTATGTAAAATTAAAATGATTTGTTGTTAGTAACATGCACAATGCATTGTAAACGTCAGGAAAGCTCATAGACTCGCTTAAAGCACATTACTGTTGTGTTGTAATATATTGTAACATTCCTATTTTTTTGTTTACGTTTCAAGCAAAGTTTTGCTGTTTTAATACATTCCGATTACGTTGGACAAAGTAACATTGCACAATGCATATTAAGCGTCTGACAAGCTTAAAAAAAAACTTTCAGCACAATTCTGTAGTTCTTCTGTAATTCTGTAGTAGTTCTTTTTTGCGTTCCTGTTACACTGTTGATTGGGACATTAAAATTTACATGTTCTTAAATAGACAAACTAAAAAAAGGCTTTGACAGTTTGCAGTGTTGTAGTGATAATGTAAAATTAAAATGATTTGTTGCTAGTAACATTGCACAATGCATTTTCAGCGTCAGAAAAGCTCATAGAATCACTTTGGGCACAATATTGTTGCTTTGTAATATTTCTGCACATTCCTATCTTTTTGATTACAGTGATTTTACAAAATGCATTTTTGCGTCAAACAAGCTCAAACGAAGAATTTTAGCACAGCTCTGTGGTGTTTTATAGTTCTTCAGCATAAGATATATTCGAAGAAGCGCATTAGGCACAATACTGTTGTGTTGTTATATTTTTGCACCTTCTTATCATTTTCTTTATAGTGGTTTTACAAAATGCGTCAAACAAGCTCATAAAAGCGCTTCATACACAGTTCTGTATTGTTTTATGATTATATTAACTACTAGTACATTGTCTATAGTGACATTTCACAATGTATTTTCTGCGTCAGACCAGCACAAATTAGCGCTTAAGCATATTTTTGTGTGTTTTTGTACATTATATTAAAAAGCATGTCTTTTTAAAATGGACATTACAAAATTAAACATAAGACATTCTCGAATAAGCCCTTTAAGCACAGCTCTGTTGTGTCTTCGTGCTTAATGTTTTACTGTTGTACGTACGTTCTAATTTCTTAGTTAATAATTACATTTCTAAACTTCTTTTCAGCATCAGACAACCTTATTATCTTTTTGTTTACAGTGATTTCACAAAATGCATTTTTAGCGTCAAACAAGCTCAAAAGAGGAATTCAAGCACAGCTCTGTAGTGATTTGTTGTTCTTTAGTATAAGATGTTCTCGAAGAAGCTTTTTAAAAGGTTCAAAAAAGCGCTTTAAACACAGGTCTGTAGTGTTTAAGTGTTTTTATACATTGACATTTCTTTTTGATCAAACAAGCATCAGACAAGCTTATTGTCTAAATCAGACAAGCAAGTTCTCTAGTGAATTAGCGCTTTCATACGTTTCTTTTAATTTGTTGTTTCTTTTACTTAGTTGATTGTGACATTAAAATATAAAGCTCAATAAGAGCTAAAACCACGATTTGCAGTGTTGTAGTGGTTATGTAAAACGTAAATGATTTTTTGTTAGTAACATGCACAATGCATTGTAAACGTCAGGAAAGCTCATAGATTCGCTTAAAGCACATTACTGTTGTGTTGTAATATATTGTAACATTCCTATTTTTTTGTTTACGTTTCAAGCAAAGTTTTGCTGTTTTAATACATTCTGATTACGTTGGTCAAAGTGACATTGCACAATGCATATTAAGCGTCTGACAAGCTTAAAAAAAAACTTTCAGCACAATTCTGTAGTTCTTCTGTAATTCTGTAGTAGTTCTTTTTTGCGTTCCTGTTACACTGTTGATTGGGACATTAAAATTTACATGTTCTTAAATAGACAAACTAAAAAAAGGCTTTGACAGTTTGCAGTGTTGTAGTGATAATGTAAAATTAAAATGATTTGTTGCTAGTAACATTGCACAATGCATTTTCAGCGTCAGAAAAGCTCATAGAATCACTTTGGGCACAATATTGTTGCTTTGTAATATTTCTGCACATTCCTATCTTTTTGATTACAGTGATTTTACAAAATGCATTTTTGCGTCAAACAAGCTCAAACGAAGAATTTTAGCACAGCTCTGTGGTGTTTTATAGTTCTTCAGCATAGGATATATTCGAAGAAGCGCATTAGGCACAATACTGTTGTGTTGTTATATTTTTGCACCTTCTTATCATTTTTTTTATAGTGGTTTTACAAAATGCGTCAAACAAGCTCATAAAAGCGCTTCATACACAGTTCTGTATTGTTTTATGATTATATTAACTACTAGTACATTGTCTATAGTGACATTTCACAATGTATTTTCTGCGTCAGACCAGCACAAATTAGCGCTTAAGCATATTTTTGTGTGTTTTTGTACATTCATATTGAACATTAGCATGTCTTTTTAAAATGGACATTACAAAATTAGACATAAGACATTCTCGAATAAGCCCTTTAAGCACAGCTCTGTTGTGTCTTCGTGCTTAATGTTTTACTGTTGTACGTACGTTCTAATTTCTTAGTTAATAATTACATTTCTAAACTTCTTTTCAGCATCAGACAACCTTATTATCTTTTTGTTTACAGTTATTTCACAAAATGCATTTTTAGCGTCAAACAAGCTCAAAAGAGGAATTCAAGCACAGCTCTGTAGTGATTTGTTGTTCTTTAGTATAAGATGTTCTCGAAGAAGCTTTTTAAAAGGTTCAAAAAAGCGCTTTAAACACAGGTCTGTAGAGTTTAAGTGTTTTTATACATTGACATTTCTTTTTGATCAAACAAGCATCAGACAAGCTTATTGTCTAAATCAGACAAGCAAGTTCTCTAGTGAATTAGCGCTTTCATACGTTTCTTTTAATTTGTTGTTTCTTTTACTTTGTTGACTGTGACATTAAAATATACATATTCATAATCAGACATGCTCAATAAGAGCTAAAACCCCGATTTGTAGTTGTTATGTAAAATGTAAATTATTTTTTGTTAGTAACATGCACAATGCATTGTAAACGTCAGGAAAGCTCATAGACTCGCTTTAAGCACATTACTGTTGGGTTGTAATATAATTTAACATTCCTATTTTTTTGTTTACGTTTTGTTCACGTTTCATGCAAAGTTTTGCTCTTTTAATACATTCCGATTACTTTGGTCAAAGTGACATTGCACAATGCATATTAAGCGTCTGACAAGCTTAAAAAAACACTTTCAGCACAATTCTGTAGTTCAGTGCTTTTTTGCGTTCCTCTTACACTGTTGATTGTGACATTAAAATTTACATGTTCTTAATCAGACAAGCTAAAAAAAAAAGGCTTTGACAGTTTGTAGTGTTGTAGTGATTATGTAAAATTGAAATGATTTGTTGTTAGTAACATTGCACAATGCATTTTCAACGTCAGAAAAGCTCATAGAATCGCTTTGGGCACAGTACTGTTGCTTTGTAATATTTTTGCACATTCCTATCTTTTTGATTACAGTGATTTTACAAAATGCATTTTTGCGTCAAACAAGCTCAAACGAGAAATTTTTGCACAGCTCTGTAGTGTTTTATAGTTCTTCAGCATAAGATATACTCGAAGAAGCGCATTAGGCACAATACTGTTGTGTTGTTATATTGTTGCATTCTTATCATTTTCTTTATAGTGGTTTTACAAAATGCGTCAAACAAGCTAAAAAAAGCGCTTCATACACAGTTCTGTATTGTTTTATAGTAATATTAATTACTAGTACATTGTCTATTGTGACATTGCACAATGTATTTTCTGCGTCAGACAAGCACAAATTAGACATAAGACATTCTCGAATAAGCCCTTTAAGCAAAGCTCTGTTGTGTCTCCGTGCTTAATGTTTTACTGTTGTACGTACGTACGTTTTTATAATTACATTTCTAAACTCCTTTTCAGCTAACAAGTTTTCTAGTGATTTAGTGCTTTTGAACGTTCCTATTACTTTGATCAAAGTTTCATTACACAATGCATTTAAAGCGTCAGGCAAGCTCATCGAATCGCTTTAAGCACAGTACTTTTGTGTTGTTACATAATGTAACATTTCTATCTTTTTGTTTACGTTTTGTTTACGTTTGAAGCTATATATTGCTTTTTTAATTCATTCCGATAACTTTGTTCCAAGTGCCTTTGCATATTCAGCGTCAGACAAGCTTCAAAGACGATTTCAGCACAATTCTGTAGTTTTTCAGTGCTTTTGGGCGTTCCTGTTACCTTGTGACATTAAAGTTTACATGTTCATAATCAGACAAGCTCATAAAAACGTTTGTAGTGGTTGGGTAAAATTAAAAGGATTTGTTGTTAGTAACATTACACAATGTATTGGAAGCGTCAGGCAAGCTCATGGAATGGCTGTAAGCAAAGTACTGTTGTGTTGTAATATTTTTGCACCTTCCTATCTTTTTGTTTTCAGTGATTTTACAAAATGCATTTTTAGCGTCAGACAAGCTCAAAAGAGAAATTCAAGCACAGCTCTGTAGTGATTTGTAGTTCTTTAGTATAAGATATTCTCGAAGAAGCTCTTTAAAAGGTTCAAAAAGCGCTTTAAACACAGTTCTGTATTGTTTAAGTGTTTTTATACATTGACATTTCTTTTTGATCAAACAAGCACCACACAAGCTTATTGTCCGAATCAGACAAGCAAGTTCTCTAGTAAATTCGTGCTTTTATACGTTCCTTTTAATTTGTTTTTTTTACTTTGTTGACTGTGACATTAAAATATACATGTTCATAATCAGACAAGCTCAATAAGAGCTAAAACCACGATTTGCAGTGTTGTAGTGGTTATGTAAAATGTAAATGATTTTTTTGTTAGTAACATGCACAATGCATTGTAAACGTCAGGAAAGCTCATAGACTCGCTTAAAGCACATTACTGTTGTGTTGTAATATATTGTAACATTTTTATTTTTTTCTTTACGTTTTGTTCACGTTTCAAGCAAAGTTTTGCTGTTTTAATACATTCTGATTACTTTGGTCAAAGTGACATTGCACAATGCATATTAAGCGTCTGACAAGCTTAAAAAAACACTTTCAGCACAATTCTGTAGTTCAGTGCTTTTTTGCGTTCCTGTTACACTGTTGATTGTGACATTAAAATGTACATGTTCTTAATCAGACAAGCTAAAAAAAAAAGGCTTTGACAGTTTGTAGTGTTGTAGTGATTATGTAAAATTAAAAGGATTTGTTGTTAGTAACATTGCACAATGCATTTTCAGCGTCAGAAAAGCTCATAGAATCGCTTTGGGCACAGTACTGTTGCTTTGTAATATTTTTGCACATTCCTATCTTTTTGATTACAGGGATTTTACAAAATGCATTTTTGCGTCAAACAAGCTCAAACTAGAAATTTTAGGACAGCTCTGTAGTGTTTTATAGCTCTTCAGCATAAGATATACTCGAAGAAGGCAGTTGTAGCCTAGCGGTTAAGGTACTGGACTAGTAACCAAAAGGTTGCCGGTTCAAGCCCCACCACTGCCAGGTTGCCACTGTTGGGCCCTTGAGCAAGACCCTTAACCCTCAATTGCTCAGACTGTATACTGTCACAATACTGTAAGTCGCATTGGATAAAAGCGTCTGCTAAATGCCGAAAATGTAAATGTAAATGTAAGAAGCGCATTAGGCACAATACTGTTGTGTTGTTATATTTTTGCATTCTTATCATTTTCTTTATATTGGTTTTACAAAATGCGTCAAACAAACTAAAAAAAGCGCTTCATACACAGTTCTGTATTGTTTTATAATTATATTAATTACTAGTACATTGTCTATTGTGACATTGCACAATGTATTTTCTGCGTCAGACAAGCACAAATTAGCGCTTAACATACTTTTGTGTGTTTTTGTACATTCATGTTGTACATTAGCATGTCTTTTTAAAATGGACATTACAAAATTAGACGTAAGACATTCTCGAATAAGCCCTTTAAGCACAGCTCTGTTGTGTCTTCGTGCTTAATGTTTTACTGTTGTACGTTCTTATTTCTTAGTTTATAATTACATTTCTAAACTCCTTTTAAGCATCAGACAACCTAATTATCTTTTTGTTTACAGTGATTTTTCAAAATGCATTTTTAGCGTCAAACAAGCTCAAAAGAGGAATTGAAGCACAGCTCTGTGGTGATTTATTGTTCTTTAGTATAAGATATTCTCGAAGAAGCTTTTTAAAAAGTTCAAAAAAGCGCTTTAAACACAGTTCTGTAGTGTTTAAGTGTTTCTATACATTGACATTTCTTTTTGATCAAACAAGCATCAGACAAGCTTATTGTCCGAATCAGACAAGCACGTTCTCTAGTGAATTAGTGCTTTCATACGTTCCTTTTAATTTGTTGCTTCTTTTACTTTGTTGATTGTGACATTAAAATATACATGTTCATAATCAGACAAGCGTAATAAAAGCTAAAACCACGATTTGTAGTGGTTATGTAAAATTTAAATGATTTTTTGTTAGTAACATGCACAATGCATTGTAAACGTCAGGAAAGCTCATAAGACTCGCTTAAAGCACATTTCTGTTGTGTTGTAATATAATGTAACATTCCTATTTTTTTGTTTACGTTTTGTTCACGTTTTATGCAAAGTTTTGCTGTTTTAATACATTCCGATTACTTTGGTCAAAGTGACATTGCACAATGCATATTAAGCGTCTGACAAGCTTAAAAAAACACTTTCAGCACAATTCTATAGTTCAGTGCTTTTTTGCGTTCCTGTTACACTGTGGATTGTGACATTAAAATTTATATGTTCTTAATCAGACAAGCTAAAAAAAAAAGGCTTTGACAGTTTGTAGTGTTGTAGTGATTATGTAAAATTAAAATGATTTGTTGTTGGTAACATTGCACAATGCATTTTCAGCATTAGAAAAGCTCATAGAATCGCTTTGGGCACAGTACTGTTGCTTTGTAATATTGTTGCACATTCCTATCTTTTTGATTACAGTGATTTTACAAAATGCATATTTGCGTCAAACAAGCTCAAACGAAGAATTTTAGGACAGCTCTGTAGTGTTTTATAGTTCGTAAGCTTAAGATATACTCGAAAAACCGCATTAGACACCATACTGTTGTGTTGTTATGTTTTTGCATTTTCTTATTATTTTCTTTATAGTGGTTTTACCAAATGCGTCAAACAAGCTAAAAAAAGCGCTTCATACACAGTTCTGTTTTGTTTTATAATTATATTAATTACTATTACATTGTCTATAGTGACATTTCACAATGTATTTTCTGCGTCAGACCAGCACAAATTAGCGCTTAAGCATATTTTTGTGTGTTTTTGTACATTCATATTGAACGTTAGCATGTCTTTTTAAAATGGAC
This sequence comes from Trichomycterus rosablanca, assembly GCF_030014385.1. NCBI lineage: Eukaryota > Metazoa > Chordata > Actinopteri > Siluriformes > Trichomycteridae > Trichomycterus > Trichomycterus rosablanca. The sequence goes on from NC_086010.1 coordinate 13,202,681, forward strand.
AATACAAAATTAGACATAAGACATTCTCGAATAAGCCCTTTAAGCACAGCTCTTTTGTGTCTTCGTGCTTAATGTTTTACTGTTGTACGTACGTTCTTGTTTCTTAGTTTATAAAATAAATTTATAATTACATTTCTAACCTCCTTTTCAGCATCAGACAACCTTATTGTCCGCATCAGACTAACAAGTTCTCTAGTGATTTAGTGCTTTTGAACGTTCCTATTACTTTGATCAAAGTTTCATTACACAATGCATTTAAAGCGTCAAGCAAGCTCATTTAATCGCTTTAAGCACAGTACTTTTGTGTTGTTATTTAATGTAACATTTCTTTTTTTTTGTTTACGTTTTGTTTACGTTTTAAGCTAAATTTTGCTTTTTAATTCATTCCGATAACTTTGGTCAAAGTGCCTTTACATATTCGGCGTCACATGTTCATAATCAGACAAGCTCATAAAAATTTAACCACGTTTGTAGTGGTTAGGTAAAATTAAAAGGATTTGTTGTTAGTAACATTACACAATGTATTGGAATCGTCAGGCAAGCTCATGGAATGGCTGTAAGCAAAGTACTGTTGTGTTGTAATATTTTTGCACATTCCTATCTTTTTGTTTACAGTGATTTTACAAAATGCATTTTTAGCGTCAAACAAGCTTAAAAGAGGAATTCAAGCACAGCTCTGTAGTGATTTGTAGTTTTTTAGTATAAGTTATTCTCGAAGAAGCTTTTTAAAAGGTTCAAAAAAGCGCTTTAAACACAGTTCTGTAGTGTTTAAGTGTTTTTATACATTGACATTTCTTTTTGGTCAAACAAACATCAGGTAACAGGAACGCAAAAAAGCACTGAAGAACTACAGAATTGTGCTGAAATGCATTTTGTAAAATCACTGTAATCAAAAAGATAGGAATGTGCTGAAATATTACAAAACAACAATACTGTGCCCAAAGCGATTCTTTGAGCTTTTCTGACGCTGAAAATGCATTGTGCAATGTTACTAGCAACAAATCATTTTAATTTTACATAATCACTACAACACTACAAACTGTCAAAGCCTTTTTTTAGTTTGTCTATTTAGGAACATGTAAATTTTAATGTCACAATCAATAGTGTAACAGGAACGCAAAAAAGAACTACTACAGAATTACAGAAGAACTACAGAATTGTGCTGAAAGTTTTTTTTTAAGCTTGTCAGACGCTTAATATGCATTGTGCAATGTCACTTTGACCAACGTAATCGGATTGATTAAAACAGCAAAACTTTGCTTGAAACGTAAACAAAAAGATAGGAACAACACATTAGTAATGTGCTTTAAGCGAGTCTATGAGCTTTCCTGACGTTTACAATGCATTGTGCATGTTACTAACAAAAAATCATTTAAATTTTGCATAATCACTACAACACTGCAAATCGTGGTTTTAGCTCTTATTAAGCTTGTCTGATTATGAACATGTATATTTTAATGTCACAATCAACAAAGTAAAAGAAACAATAAATTAAAAGGAACGTATGAAAGCACTAATTCACTAGAGAACCTGCTTGTCTGATTCGGACAATAAGCTTGTCTGATGCTTGTTTGATCAAAAAGAAATGTCAATGTATAAAAACACTTAAACACTACAGAACTGTGTTTAAAGCGCATTTTTTAACCTTTTAAAGAGCTTCTTCGAGAATATCTTATACTAAAGAACTACAAATCACTACAGAGCTGTGCTTGAATTTCTCTTTTGAGCTTGTTTGACGCTAAAAATGCATTTTGTAAAATCACTGTAAACAAAAAGATAGGAATGTGCAAAAATATTACAACACGATTCCACGAGCTTGCCTAACCACTACAAACGTGGTTAAAATCCTTTTTATAAGCTTGTCTTATTATGAACATGTAAACTTTAATGTCACAAGGTAACAGGAACGCCCAAAAGCACTGGAAAAACTACAGAATTGTGCTGAAATCGTTTTTGAAGCTTGTCTGTCGCCGAATATGTAAAGGCACTTTGACCAACGTCATTAAGAAAGCAAAATTTTGCTTGGAACGTAAACAAAACGTAAACAAAAAGATAGGAATGTTACATTATATAACAACACAAAAGTACTGTGCTTAAAGCGATTCGATGAGCTTGCCTGACGCATTAAATGCATTGTGTAATAAAACTTTGATCAAAGTAATTGGAACGTTCAAAAGCACTAAATCACTAGAGAACTTGTTAGTCTGATGCGGACAATAAAGTTGTCTGATGCTGAAAAGGAGTTTAGAAATGTAATTATAAACTAAGAAATAAGAACGTACGTACAACAGTAAAACATTAAGCACGAAGACACAACAGAGCTGTGCTTAAAGGGCATATACGAAAATGTCTTATGTCTAATTTTGTAATGTCCATTTTTGCTAATGTTCAATATGAATGTACAAAAACAAACAAAAATATGCTTAAGCGCTAATTTGTGCTTCTCTGACGCAGAAAACACGTTGTGCAATGTCACTATAGACAATGTAATAGTAATTGATATAATCATAAAACAATACAGAACTGTGTATGAAGCGCTTTTATGAGCTTGTTTGACGCATTTTGTAAAACCACTATAAAGAAAATGATAAGAATGCAAAAATATAACAACACAACAGTATTGTGCCTAATGCGCTTCTTCGAATATATCTTATGCTGAAGAACTATAAAACACCACAGAGCTGTGCTAAAATTCTTCGTTTGAGCTTGTTTGACGCAAAAATGCATTTTGTAAAATCCCTGTAATCAAAAAGATAGGAATCTGCAAAAATATTACAAAGCAACAGTACTGTGCCCAAAGCGATTCTATGAGCTTTTCTAATGCTGAAAATGCATTGTACAATGTTACTAACAACAAATCATTTTAATTTTACATTATCACTACAACACTGCAAACTGTCAAAGCCTTTTTTTAGTTTGTCTATTTAAGAACATGTAAATTTTAATGTCCCAATCAACAGTGTAACAGGAACGCAAAAAAGAACTACTACAGAATTACAGAAGAACTACAGAATTGTGCTGAAAGTTTTTTTTTAATCTTGTCAGACGCTTAATATGCATTGTGCAATGTCACTTTGACCAACGTAATCGGAATGTATTAAAACAGCAAAACTTTGCTTGAAACGTAAACAAAAAAATAGGAATGTCACAATATATTACAACACAACAGTAATGTGCTTTAAGCGAGTCTATGAGCTTTCCTGACGTTTACAATGCATTGTGCATGTTACTAACAAAAAATCATTTACATTTTACATAACCACTACAACACTGCAAATCGTGGTTTTAGCTCTTATTGAGCTTGTCTGATTATGAACATGTATATTTTAATGTCACAGTCAACAAAGTAAAACAAACAACATATTTAAAGGAACGTATGAATGCACTAATTCACTAGAGAACTTGCTTGTCTGATTCGGACAATAAGCTTGTCTGAATCTTGTTTGATCAAAAAGAAATGTCAATGTATAAAAACACTTAAACACTACAGAACTGTGTTTAAAGCGCATTTTTGAACCTTTTAAAGAGCTTCTTCGAGAATATCTTAAACTAAAAAAATCACAAATAACTACAGAGCTGTGCTTGAATTCCTCTTTTGAGCTTGTTTGACGCTAAAAATGCATTTTGTAAAATCACTGTAAACAAAAAGATAGGAATGTGCAAAAATATTACAACACAACAGTACTTTGCTTACAGCGATTCCATGAGCTTGCCTGACGCTTCCAATACATCTTACTAAAAACAATTCCTTTTAATTTTACCTAACCACTACAAACGTGGTTAAAATCCTTTTCATGGGCTTGTCTGATTATGAACATGTAAACTTTAATGTCACAAGGTAAAAGGAACGCCCAAAAGCACTGAAAAACTACGGAATTATGCTGAAATCGTTTTTGAAGCTTGTCTGACGCTGAATATGCAAAGGCACTTTGAACAAAGTTATCGGAATGAATTAAAAAAGCAAAATTTTGCTTGAAACGTAAACAAAACGTAAACAAAAAAATAGGAATGTTACAATATATTACAACACAAAAGTAATGTGCTTAAAGAGAGTCTATGAGCTTTCCTGACGTTTACATTGCATTGTGCAAGTTACCAACAAAAAATCATTTACATTTTTCAGTAATAGGACCGTTCAAAAGCACTAAATCACTAGAGAACTTGTTAGTCTGATGCGGACAATAAGGTTGTCTGATGCTGAAAAGAAATTTAGAAATGTAATTATAAACTAAGAAACAAGAACGTACGTACAACAGTAAAACATTAAGCACGAAGACACAACAGAGCTGTGCTTATAGGGCTAATTCGAGAATGTCTTATGTTTAATTTTGTAATGTCCATTTTAAAAAGACATGCTAATGTTCAATATGAATGTACAAAAATACACAAAAATATGCTTAAGCGCTAATTTGTGCTTGTCTGACGCAGAAAATACATTGTGCAATGTCACTATAGACAATGTAATAGTAATTAATATAATTATAAAACAATACAGAACTGTGTATGAAGCGCTTTTTTTAGCTTGTTTGACGCATTTGGTAAAACCACTATAAAGAAAATGATAAGAAAATGCAAAAACATAACAACACAACAGTATTGTGCCTAATGCGCTTCTTCGAGTATATCTTAAGCTTACGAACTATAAAACACTACAGAGCTGTGCTAAAATTCCTCATTTGAGTTTGTTTGACGCAAAAATGCATTTTGTAAAATCACTGTAATCAAAAACATAGGAATGTGCAAAAATATTACAAAGCAACAGTACTGTGCTTAAAGCGATTCTATGAGCTTTTCTGACGCTGAAAATGCATTGTGCAATGTTACTAACAACAAATCATTTTAATTTTACATAATCAATACAACACTAAAAAATGTCAAAGCCTTTTTTTTAGTTTGTCTGATTAAGAACATGTAAATTTTAATGTCACAATCAACAGTGTAACAGGAACGCAAAAAAGCACTGAAGAACTACAGAATTGTGCTGAAGGTTTTTTTAAGCTTGTCAGACGCTTAATATGCATTGTGCAATGTCACTTTGACCAAAGTAATCGGAATGTATTCAAACAGCAAAACTTTGCTTGAAACGTGAACAAAACGTAAACAAAAAAATAGGAATGTTACAATATATTACAACACAACAGTAATGTGCTTAAAGCAAATCTATGAGCTTTCCTGACGTTTACATTGCATTGTGCATGTTACTAACAAAAAATCATTAAAATTTTACATAACAACTACAAATCGTGGTTTTAGCTCTTATTGAGCATGTCTGATTATGAATATGTATATTTTAATGTCACAGTCAACAAAGTAAAAGAAACAACAAATTAAAAGGAACGTATGAAAGCGCTAATTCACTAGAGAACTTGCTTGTCTGATTCGGACAATAAGCTTGTCTGAATCTTGTTTGATCAAAAAGAAATGTCAATGTATAAAAACACTTAAACACTACAGAACTGTGTTTAAAGCGCATTTTTTAACCTTTTAAAAAGCTTCTTCGAGAATATCTTATACTAAAGATCATGAAATCACTACAGAGCTGTGCTTGAATTTCTCTTTTGAGCTTGTTTGACGCTAAAAATGCATTTTGTAAAATCACTGTAAATAAAAAGATAATAAGGTTGTCTGATGCTGAAAAGAAGTTTAGAAATGTAATTATAAACTAAGAAATTAGAACGTACGTACAATAGTAAAACATTAAGCACGAAGACACAACAGAGCTGTGCTTAAAGGGCTTATTCGAGAATGTCTTATGTCTAATTTTGTAATGTCCATTTTAAAAAGACATGCTAATGTACAATATAAATGTACAAAAATACACAAAAGTATGCTTAAGCGCTAATTTGTGCTTGTCTGACGCAGAAAATACATTGTGAAATGTCACTATAGACAATGTAGTTAATTAACTATTAACTAGTAGTTAATATAATTATAAAAAAATACAGAACTGTGTATGAAGCGCTTTTATGAGCTTGTTTGACGCATTTTGTAAAACCAATATAAAGAAAATGATAAGAAGGTGCAAAAATATAACAACACAACAGTATTGTGCCTAATGCGCTTCTTCGAGTATATCTTATGCTGAAGAACTATAAAACACCACAGAGCTGTGCTAAAATTCTTCGTTTGAGCTTGTTTGACGCAAAAATGCCTTTTGTAAAATCACTGTAATCAAAAAGATAGGAATGTGCAGAAATATTACAAAACAACAATACTGTGCCCAAAGCGATTCTTTGAGCTTTTCTGACGCTGAAAATGCATTGTGCAATGTTACTAGCAACAAATCATTTTAATTTTACATAATCACTACAACACTACAAACTGTCAAAGCCTTTTTTTTAGTTTGTCTATTTAGGAACATTTAAATTTTAATGTCACAATCAATAGTGTAACAGGAACGCAAAAAAGAACTACTACAGAATTACAGAAGAACTACAGAATTGTGCTGAAAGTTTTTTTTTAAGCTTGTCAGACGCTTAATATGCATTGTGCAATGTCACTTTGACCAACGTAATCGGATTGATTAAAACAGCAAAACTTTGCTTGAAACGTAAACAAAAAGATAGGAACAACACATTAGTAATGTGCTTTAAGCGAGTCTATGAGCTTTCCTGACGTTTACAATGCATTGTGCATGTTACTAACAAAAAATCATTTAAATTTTGCATAATCACTACAACACTGCAAATCGTGGTTTTAGCTCTTATTGAGCTTGTCTGATTATGAACATGTATATTTTAATGTCACAATCAACAAAGTAAAAGAAACAACAAATTAAAAGGAACGTGTGAAAGCAGTAATTCACTAGAGAACTTGTCTGATGCTTGTTTGATCAAAAAGAAATGTCAATGTATAAAAACACTTAAACACTACAGAACTGTGTTTAAAGTGCATTTTTTAACCTTTTAAAGAGCTTCTTCGAGAATATCTTATACTAAAGAACTACAAATCACTACAGAGCTGTGCTTGAATTTCTCTTTTGAGCTTGTTTGACGCTAAAAATGCATTTTGTAAAATCACTGTAAACAAAAAGATAGGAATGTGCAAAAATATTACAACACAACAGTACTTTAATTACAGCGATTCCACGAGCTTGCCTAACCACTACAAACGTGGTTAAAATCCTTTTTATAAGCTTGTCTGATTATGAACATGTAAACTTTAATGTCACAAGGTAACAGGAACGCCCAAAAGCACTGGAAAAACTACAGAATTGTGCTGAAATCGTTTTTGAAGCTTGTCTGTCGCCGAATATGTAAAGGCACTTTGACCAACGTCATCGGAATGATTAAAAAAGCAAAATTTAGCTTGGAACGTAAACAAAACGTAAATAAAAAGATAGGAATGTTACATTATATAACAACACAAAAGTACTGTGCTTAAAGCGATTCGATGAGCTTGCCTGACGCATTAAATGCATTGTGTAATAAAACTTTGATCAAAGTAATTGGAACGTTCAAAAGCACTAAATCACTAGAGAACTTGTTAGTCTGATGCGGACAATAAAGTTGTCTGATGCTGAAAAGGAGTTTAGAAATGTAATTATAAACTAAGAAATAAGAACGTACGTACAACAGTAAAACATTAAGCACGAAGACACAACAGAGCTGTGCTTAAAGGGCTTATTCGAAAATGTCTTATATCTAATTTTGTAATGTCCATTTTAAAAAGACATGCTAATGTACAACATAAATGTACAAAAACACACAAAAGTATGCTTAAGCGCTAATTTGTGCTTCTCTGACGCAGAAAATACGTTGTGCAATGTCACTATAGACAATGTAATAGTAATTGATATAATTATAAAACAATACAGAACTGTGTATGAAGCGCTTTTTTGAGCTTGTTTGACGCATTTTGTAAAACCACTATAAAGAAAATGATAAGAATGCAAAAATAAAGCCTAATGCGCTTCTTCGAGAATATCTTATGCTGAAGAACTATAAAACACTACAGAGCTGTCCTAAAATTCTTCGTTTGAGCTTGTTTGACGCAAAAATGCATTTTGTAAAATCATTGTAATCAAAAAAGATAGGAATGTGCAAAAATATTACAAAGCAACAGTACTGTGCTTAAAGCGATTCTATGAGCTTTTCTGACGCTGAAAATGCATTGTGCAATGTTACTAACAACAAATCATTTTAATTTTACATAATCAATACAACACTAAAAAATGTCAAAGCCTTTTTTTTAGTTTGTCTGATTAAGAACATGTAAATTTTAATGTCACAATCAACAGTGTAACAGGAACGCAAAAAAGCACTGAAGAACTACAGAATTGTGCTGAAGGTTTTTTTAAGCTTGTCAGACGCTTAATATGCATTGTGCAATGTCACTTTGACCAAAGTAATCGGAATGTATTCAAACAGCAAAACTTTGCTTGAAACGTGAACAAAACGTAAACAAAAAAATAGGAATGTTACAATATATTACAACACAACAGTAATGTGCTTAAAGCAAATCTATGAGCTTTCCTGACGTTTACATTGCATTGTGCATGTTACTAACAAAAAATCATTAAAATTTTACATAACAACTACAAATCGTGGTTTTAGCTCTTATTGATAAAGAGTCTGATTATGAATATGTATATTTTAATGTCACAGTCAACAAAGTAAAAGAAACAACAAATTAAAAGGAACGTATGAAAGCGCTAATTCACTAGAGAACTTGCTTGTCTGATTCGGACAATAAGCTTGTCTGAATCTTGTTTGATCAAAAAGAAATGTCAATGTATAAAAACACTTAAACACTACAGAACTGTGTTTAAAGCGCTTTTTTTAACCTTTTAAAAAGCTTCTTCGAGAATATCTTATACTAAAGATCAAGAAATCACTACAGAGCTGTGCTTGAATTTCTCTTTTGAGCTTGTTTGACGCTAAAAATGCATTTTGTAAAATCACTGTAAATAAAAAGATAATAAGGTTGTCTGATGCTGAAAAGAAGTTTAGAAATGTAATTATAAACTAAGAAATTAGAACGTACGTACAATAGTAAAACATTAAGCACGAAGACACAACAGAGCTGTGCTTAAAGGGCTTATTCGAGAATGTCTTATGTCTAATTTTGTAATGTCCATTTTAAAAAGACATGCTAATGTACAATATAAATGTACAAAAATACACAAAAGTATGCTTAAGCGCTAATTTGTGCTTGTCTGACGCAGAAAATACATTGTGAAATGTCACTATAGACAATGTACTAGTAGTTAATATAATTATAAAAAAATACAGAACTGTGTATGAAGCGCTTTTTTGAGCTTGTTTGACGCATTTTGTAAAACCACTATAAAGAAAATGATAAGAATGCAAAAATAAAGCCTAATGCGCTTCTTCGAGAATATCTTATGCTGAAGAACTATAAAACACCACAGAGCTGTCCTAAAATTCTTCGTTTGAGCTTGTTTGACGCAAAAATGCATTTTGTAAAATCACTGTAATCAAAAAGATAGGAATGTGCAGAAATATTACAAAACAACAATACTGTGCCCAAAGCGATTCTTTGAGCTTTTCTGACGTTGAAAATGCATTGTGCAATGTTACTAGCAACAAATCATTTTAATTTTACATAATCACTACAACACTACAAACTGTCAAAGCCTTTTTTTTAGTTTGTCTATTTAGGAACATGTAAATTTTAATGTCACAATCAATAGTGTAACAGGAACGCAAAAAAGAACTACTACAGAATTACAGAAGAACTACAGAATTGTGCTGAAAGTTTTTTTTTAAGCTTGTCAGACGCTTAATATGCATTGTGCAATGTCACTTTGACCAACGTAATCGGATTGATTAAAACAGCAAAACTTTGCTTGAAACGTAAACAAAAAGATAGGAACAACACATTAGTAATGTGCTTTAAGCGAGTCTATGAGCTTTCCTGACGTTTACAATGCATTGTGCATGTTACTAACAAAAAATCATTTAAATTTTGCATAATCACTACAACACTGCAAATCGTGGTTTTAGCTCTTATTGAGCTTGTCTGATTATGAACATGTATATTTTAATGTCACAATCAACAAAGTAAAAGAAACAACAAATTAAAAGGAACGTATGAAAGCAGTAATTCACTAGAGAACTTGTCTGATGCTTGTTTGATCAAAAAGAAATGTCAATGTATAAAAACACTTAAACACTACAGAACTGTGTTTAAAGCGCATTTTTTAACCTTTTAAAGAGCTTCTTCGAGAATATCTTATACTAAAGAACTACAAATCACTACAGAGCTGTGCTTGAATTTCTCTTTTGAGCTTGTTTGACGCTAAAAATGCATTTTGTAAAATCACTGTAAACAAAAAGATAGGAATGTGCAAAAATATTACAACACAACAGTACTTTAATTACAGCGATTCCACGAGCTTGCCTAACCACTACAAACGTGGTTAAAATCCTTTTTATAAGCTTGTCTGATTATGAACATGTAAACTTTAATGTCACAAGGTAACAGGAACGCCCAAAAGCACTGGAAAAACTACAGAATTGTGCTGAAATCGTTTTTGAAGCTTGTCTGTCGCCGAATATGTAAAGGCACTTTGACCAACGTCATCGGAATGATTAAAAAAGCAAAATTTTGCTTGGAACGTAAACAAAACGTAAATAAAAAGATAGGAATGTTACATTATATAACAACACAAAAGTACTGTGCTTAAAGCGATTCGATGAGCTTGCCTGACGCATTAAATGCATTGTGTAATAAAACTTTGATCAAAGTAATTGGAACGTTCAAAAGCACTAAATCACTAGAGAACTTGTTAGTCTGATGCGGACAATAAAGTTGTCTGATGCTGAAAAGGAGTTTAGAAATGTAATTATAAACTAAGAAATAAGAACGTACGTACAACAGTAAAACATTAAGCACGAAGACACAACAGAGCTGTGCTTAAAGGGCTTATTCGAAAATGTCTTATATCTAATTTTGTAATGTCCATTTTAAAAAGACATGCTAATGTACAACATAAATGTACAAAAACACACAAAAGTATGCTTAAGCGCTAATTTGTGCTTCTCTGACGCAGAAAATACGTTGTGCAATGTCACTATAGACAATGTAATAGTAATTGATATAATTATAAAACAATACAGAACTGTGTATGAAGCGCTTTTTTGAGCTTGTTTGACGCATTTTGTAAAACCACTATAAAGAAAATGATAAGAATGCAAAAATAAAGCCTAATGCGCTTCTTCGAGAATATCTTATGCTGAAGAACTATAAAACACTACAGAGCTGTCCTAAAATTCTTCGTTTGAGCTTGTTTGACGCAAAAATGCATTTTGTAAAATCACTGTAATCAAAAAGATAGGAATGTGCAGAAATATTACAAAGCAACAATACTGTAACCAAAGCGATTCTATGAGCTTTTCTGACGCTGAAAATGCATTTTGTAAAGTCACTGTAATCAAAAAGATAGGAATGTGCAGAAATATTACAAAGCAACAATACTGTGCCCAAAGCGATTCTATGAGCTTTTCTGACGCCGAAAATGCATTGTGCATTGTTACTAACAACAAATCATTTTAATTTTACATAATCAATACAACACTAAAAAATGTCAAAGCCTTTTTTTTAGTTTGTCTGATTAAGAACATGTAAATTTTAATGTCACAATCAACAGTGTAACAGGAACGCAAAAAAGCACTGAAGAACTACAGAATTGTGCTGAAGGTTTTTTTAAGCTTGTCAGACGCTTAATATGCATTGTGCAATGTCACTTTGACCAAAGTAATCGGAATGTATTCAAACAGCAAAACTTTGCTTGAAACGTGAACAAAACGTAAACAAAAAAATAGGAATGTTACAATATATTACAACACAACAGTAATGTGCTTAAAGCAAATCTATGAGCTTTCCTGACATTGTGCATGTTACTAACAAAAAATCATTAAAATTTTACATAACAACTACAAATCGTGGTTTTAGCTCTTATTGAGCATGTCTGATTATGAATATGTATATTTTAATGTCACAGTCAACAAAGTAAAAGAAACAACAAATTAAAAGGAACGTATGAAAGCGCTAATTCACTAGAGAACTTGCTTGTCTGATTCGGACAATAAGCTTGTCTGAATCTTGTTTGATCAAAAAGAAATGTCAATGTATAAAAACACTTAAACACTACAGAACTGTGTTTAAAGCGCATTTTTTAACCTTTTAAAAAGCTTCTTCGAGAATATCTTATACTAAAGATCAAGAAATCACTACAGAGCTGTGCTTGAATTTCTCTTTTGAGCTTGTTTGACGCTAAAAATGCATTTTGTAAAATCACTGTAAATAAAAAGATAATAAGGTTGTCTGATGCTGAAAAGAAGTTTAGAAATGTAATTATAAACTAAGAAATTAGAACGTACGTACAATAGTAAAACATTAAGCACGAAGACACAACAGAGCTGTGCTTAAAGGGCTTATTCGAGAATGTCTTATGTCTAATTTTGTAATGTCCATTTTAAAAAGACATGCTAATGTACAATATAAATGTACAAAAATACACAAAAGTATGCTTAAGCGCTAATTTGTGCTTGTCTGACGCAGAAAATACATTGTGAAATGTCACTATAGACAATGTACTAGTAGTTAATATAATTATAAAAAAATACAGAACTGTGTATGAAGCGCTTTTATGAGCTTGTTTGACGCATTTTGTAAAACCAATATAAAGAAAATGATAAGAAGGTGCAAAAATATAACAACACAACAGTATTGTGCCTAATGCGCTTCTTCGAGTATATCTTATGCTGAAGAACTATAAAACACCACAGAGCTGTGCTAAAATTCTTCGTTTGAGCTTGTTTGACGCAAAAATGCATTTTGTAAAATCACTGTAATCAAAAAGATAGGAATGTGCAGAAATATTACAAAACAACAATACTGTGCCCAAAGCGATTCTTTGAGCTTTTCTGACGCTGAAAATGCATTGTGCAATGTTACTAGCAACAAATCATTTTAATTTTACATAATCACTACAACACTACAAACTGTCAAAGCCTTTTTTTTAGTTTGTCTATTTAGGAACATGTAAATTTTAATGTCACAATCAATAGTGTAACAGGAACGCAAAAAAGAACTACTACAGAATTACAGAAGAACTACAGAATTGTGCAGAAAGTTTTTTTTTAAGCTTGTCAGACGCTTAATATGCATTGTGCAATGTCACTTTGACCAACGTAATCGGATTGATTAAAACAGCAAAACTTTGCTTGAAACGTAAACAAAAAGATAGGAACAACACATTAGTAATGTGCTTTAAGCGAGTCTATGAGCTTTCCTGACGTTTACAATGCATTGTGCATGTTACTAACAAAAAATCATTTAAATTTTGCATAATCACTACAACACTGCAAATCGTGGTTTTAGCTCTTATTGAGCTTGTCTGATTATGAACATGTATATTTTAATGTCACAATCAACAAAGTAAAAGAAACAACAAATTAAAAGGAACGTATGAAAGCAGTAATTCACTAGAGAACTTGTCTGATGCTTGTTTGATCAAAAAGAAATGTCAATGTATAAAAACACTTAAACACTACAGAACTGTGTTTAAAGCGCATTTTTTAACCTTTTAAAGAGCTTCTTCGAGAATATCTTATACTAAAGAACTACAAATCACTACAGAGCTGTGCTTGAATTTCTCTTTTGAGCTTGTTTGACGCTAAAAATGCATTTTGTAAAATCACTGTAAACAAAAAGATAGGAATGTGCAAAAATATTACAACACAACAGTACTTTAATTACAGCGATTCCACGAGCTTGCCTAACCACTACAAACGTGGTTAAAATCCTTTTTATAAGCTTGTCTGATTATGAACATGTAAACTTTAATGTCACAAGGTAACAGGAACGCCCAAAAGCACTGGAAAAACTACAGAATTGTGCTGAAATCGTTTTTGAAGCTTGTCTGTCGCCGAATATGTAAAGGCACTTTGACCAACGTCATCGGAATGATTAAAAAAAGCAAAATTTTGCTTGGAACGTAAACAAAACGTAAATAAAAAGATAGGAATGTTACATTATATAACAACACAAAAGTACTGTGCTTAAAGCGATTCGATGAGCTTGCCTGACGCATTAAATGCATTGTGTAATAAAACTTTGATCAAAGTAATTGGAACGTTCAAAAGCACTAAATCACTAGAGAACTTGTTAGTCTGATGCGGACAATAAAGTTGTCTGATGCTGAAAAGGAGTTTAGAAATGTAATTATAAACTAAGAAATAAGAACGTACGTACAACAGTAAAACATTAAGCACGAAGACACAACAGAGCTGTGCTTAAAGGGCTTATTCGAAAATGTCTTATATCTAATTTTGTAATGTCCATTTTAAAAAGACATGCTAATGTACAACATAAATGTACAAAAACACACAAAAGTATGCTTAAGCGCTAATTTGTGCTTCTCTGACGCAGAAAATACGTTGTGCAATGTCACTATAGACAATGTAATAGTAATTGATATAATTATAAAACAATACAGAACTGTGTATGAAGCGCTTTTTTGAGCTTGTTTGACGCATTTTGTAAAACCACTATAAAGAAAATGATAAGAATGCAAAAATAAAGCCTAATGCGCTTCTTCGAGAATATCTTATGCTGAAGAACTATAAAACACTACAGAGCTGTCCTAAAATTCTTCGTTTGAGCTTGTTTGACGCAAAAATGCATTTTGTAAAATCACTGTAATCAAAAAGATAGGAATGTGCAGAAATATTACAAAGCAACAATACTGTAACCAAAGCGATTCTATGAGCTTTTCTGACGCTGAAAATGCATTTTGTAAAGTCACTGTAATCAAAAAGATAGGAATGTGCAGAAATATTACAAAGCAACAATACTGTGCCCAAAGCGATTCTATGAGCTTTTCTGACGCCGAAAATGCATTGTGCATTGTTACTAACAACAATTCATTTTAATTTTACATAATCACTACAACACTACAAACTGGCTAAGCTTTTTTTCTAGCTTGTCTGATTAAGAACATGTAAATTTTAATGTCAAAATTAACAGTGTAACAGGAACGCAAAAAAAGCACTGAACTACAGAATTGTGCTGAAAGTGTTTTTTTAAGTCTGTCAGACGCTTAATATGCATTGTGCAATGTCACTTTGACCAGAGTAATCGGAATGTATTAAAACAGCAAAACTTTGCTTGAAACGTGAACAAAACGTAAACAAAAAAATAGGAATGTTACAATATATTACAACACAACAGTAATGTGCTTAAAGCGAGTCTATGAGCTTTCCTGACGTTCACAATGGTGCATTTTACTAACAAAAAATCATTTAATCAATCAATTAATTAACTAGTAATTAATATAATTATAAAACAATACAGAACTGTGTATGAAGCGCTTTTTTTAGCTTGTTTGACGCATTTGGTAAAACCACTATAAAGAAAATGATAAGAAAATGCAAAAACATAACAACACAACAGTATTGTGCCTAATTCGCTTCTTCGAGTATATCTTAAGCTGACGAACTATAAAACACTACAGAGCTGTGCTAAAATTCCTCATTTGAGTTTGTTTGACGCAAAAATGCATTTTGTAAAATCACTGTAATCAAAAACATAGGAATGTGCAAAAATATTACAAAGCAACAGTACTGTGCTTAAAGCGATTCTATGAAAATGCATTGTGCAATGTTACTAACAACAAATCATTTTAATTTTACATAATCAATACAACACTAAAAAATGTCAAAGCCTTTTTTTTAGTTTGTCTGATTAAGAACATGTAAATTTTAATGTCACAATCAACAGTGTAACAGGAACGCAAAAAAGCACTGAAGAACTACAGAATTGTGCTGAAGGTTTTTTTAAGCTTGTCAGACGCTTAATATGCATTGTGCAATGTCACTTTGACCAAAGTAATCGGAATGTATTCAAACAGCAAAACTTTGCTTGAAACGTGAACAAAACGTAAACAAAAAAATAGGAATGTTACAATATATTACAACACAACAGTAATGTGCTTAAAGCAAATCTATGAGCTTTCCTGACGTTTACATTGCATTGTGCATGTTACTAACAAAAAATCTTTAAAATTTTACATAACAACTACAAATCGTGGTTTTAGCTCTTATTGAGCATGTCTGATTATGAATATGTATATTTTAATGTCACAGTCAACAAAGTAAAAGAAACAACAAATTAAAAGGAACGTATGAAAGCGCTAATTCACTAGAGAACTTGCTTGTCTGATTCGGACAATAAGCTTGTCTGAATCTTGTTTGATCAAAAAGAAATGTCAATGTATAAAAACACTTAAACACTACAGAACTGTGTTTAAAGCGCATTTTTTAACCTTTTAAAGAGCTTCTTCGAGAATATCTTATACTAAAGAACTACAAATCACTACAGAGCTGTGCTTGAATTTCTCTGTTGAGCTTGTTTGACGCTAAAAATGCATTTTGTAAAATCACTGTAAACAAAAAGATAGGAATGTGCAAAAATATTACAACACAACAGTACTTTAATTACAGCGATTCCACGAGCTTGCCTAACCACTACAAACGTGGTTAAAATCCTTTTTATAAGCTTGTCTGATTATGAACATGTAAACTTTAATGTCACAAGGTAACAGGAACGCCCAAAAGCACTGGAAAAACTACAGAATTGTGCTGAAATCGTTTTTGAAGCTTGTCTGTCGCCGAATATGTAAAGGCACTTTGACCAACGTCATCGGAATGATTAAAAAAGCAAAATTTTGCCTGGAACGTAAACAAAACGTAAACAAAAAGATAGGAGTGTTACATTATATAACAACACAAAAGTACTGTGCTTAAAGCGATTCGATGAGCTTACCTGACGCATTAAATGCATTGTGTAATAAAACTTTGATCAAAGTAATTGGAACGTTCAAAAGCACTAAATCACTAGAAAACTTGTTAGTCTGATGCGGACAATAAAGTTGTCTGATGCTGAAAAGGAGTTTAGAAATGTAATTATAAACTAAGAAATAAGAACGTACGTACAACAGTAAAACATTAAGCACGAAGACACAACAGAGCTGTGCTTAAAGGGCTTATTCGAAAATGTCTTATGTCTAATTTTGTAATGTCCATTTTAAAAAGACATGCTAATGTTCAATATGAATGTACAAAAACACACAAAAATATGCTTAAGCGCTAATTTGTGCTTCTCTGACGCAGAAAATACGTTGTGCAATGTCACTATAGACAATTTAATGGTAATTGATATAATCATAAAACAATACAGAACTGTGTATGAAGCGCTTTTATGAGCTTGTTTGACGCATTTTGTAAAACCACTATAAAGAAAATGATAAGAATGCAAAAATATAACAACACAACAGTATTGTGCCTAATGCGCTTCTTCGAAAATATCTTATGCTGAAGAACTATAAAACACCACAGAGCTGTGCTAAAATTCTTCGTTTGAGCTTGTTTGACGCAAAAATGCATTTTGTAAAATCACTGTAATCAAAAAGATAGGAATGTGCAGAAATATTACAAAGCAACAATATTGTGCCCAAAGTGATTCTATGAGCTTTTCTGACGCTGAAAATGCATTGTGCAATGTTACTAGCAACAAATCATTTTAATTTTACATTATCACTACAACACTGCAAACTGTCAAAGCCTTTTTTTAGTTTGTCTATTTAAGAACATGTAAATTTTAATGTCCCAATCAACAGTGTAACAGGAACGCAAAAAAGCACTGAAGAACTACAGAATTGTGCTGAAGGTTTTTTTTAAGCTTGTCAGACGCTTAATATGCATTGTGCAATGTCACTTTGACCAAAGTAATCGGAATGTATTCAAACAGCAAAACTTTGCTTGAAACGTATGTTACATTATGTTACATTAATGTTACATTATATTACAACACAACAGTAATGTGCTTAAAGCGAGTCTATGAGCTTTCCTGACGTTTACAATGCATTGTGCATGTTACTAACAAAAAATCATTTACATTTTACGTAACCACTACAACACTGCAAATCGTGGTTTTAGCTCTTATTGAGCTTGTCTGACTATGAACATGTATATTATAATGTCACAATCAACAAAGTAAAAGAAACAACAAATTAAAAGGAACGTATGAAAGCACTAATTCACTAGAGAACTTGCTTGTCTGATTCGGACAATAAGCTTGTGTGGTGCTTGTTTGATCAAAAAGAAATGTCAATGTATAAAAACACTTAAACACTACAGAACTGTGTTTAAAGCGTTTTTTTTAACCTTTTAAAGAGCTTCTTCGAGAATATCTTATACTAAAAAACTACAAACCACTACAGAGCTGTGCTTGAATTCCTCTTTTAAGCTTGTTTGACGCTAAAAATGCATTTTGTAAAATCACTAAACGAAAAGATAGGAATGTGCAAAAATATTACAACACAACAGTACTTTGCTTACAGCCATTCCATGAGCTTGCCTGACGCTTCCAATACATTGTGTAATGTTACTAACAACAAATCCTTTTAATTTTACCTAACCACTACAAACGTGGTTAAAATCGTTTTTATGAGCTTGTCTGATTATGAACATGTAAACTTTAATGTCACAAGGTAATAGGAACGCCCAAAAGCACTGAAAAAGTACAGAATTGTGCTGAAATCGTTTTTAAAGCTTGTCTGACGCTGAATATGCAAAGGCACTTTGAACAAAGCTATCGGAATGAATTAAAAAAGCAAAATTTAGCTTGAAACGTAAACAAAACGTAAACAAAAAGATAGAAATGTTACATTATGTAACAACACAAAAGTACTGTGCTTAAAGCGATTCGATGAGCTTGCCTGATACTTTAAATGCATTGTGTAATGAAACTTTGATCAAAGTAATAGGAACGTTCAAAAGCACTAAATAACTAGAGAACTTGTTAGTCTGATGCGGACAATAAGATTGTCTGATGCAAAAAAAGAGTTTAGAAATATAATTATAAACTAAGAAACAAGAACGTACGTACAACAGTAAAACATATTGCCATGGAATGGCAATAAAAGCACGAAGACACAACAGAGCTGTGCTTAAAGGGCTTATTCGAGAATGTCTTATGTCTAATTTTGTAATGTCCATTTTTAAAAAGACATGCTAATGTACAACATGAAGGTACAAAAAGACACAAAAGTATGCTTAAGCGCTAATTTGTGCTTGTCTGACGCAGAAAATACATTTTGCAATGTCACTATAGACAATGTAATAGTAATTAATGTAATTATAAAACAATACAGAACTGTGTATGAGGCGCGTTTTTGAGCTTGTTTGACGGATTTTGTAAAACCACTATAAAGAAAATGATAAGAATGCAGAAATATAACAACAATATAATTAGGTATTGTGCCTAATGCGCTTCTTCGAGTATATCTTATGCTGAAGAACTATAAAACACTACAGAGCTGTGCTAAAATTCCTCGTTTGAGCTTGTTTGACGCAAAAATGCATTTTGTAAAATCACTGTAATCAAAAAGATAGGAATGTGCAAAAATATTACAAAGCAACAGTACTGTGCCCAAAGCGATTCTATGAGCTTTTCTGTCGCTAAAAATGCATTGTGCAATGTTACTAACAACAAATCATTTTAATTTTACATAATCACTTCAACACTACAATATGTCAAAGCCTTTTTATTTAGCTTCTCTGATTAAGAACATGTACATTTTAATGTCACAATCAACAGTGTAACAGGAACGCAAAAAAGCACTGAACTACAGAATTGTGCTGAAAGTGTTTTTTAAAGCTTGTCAGACGCTTAATACGCATTGTGCCATGTCACTTTGACCAAAGTAATCTGAATGTATTAAAACAGCAAAACTTTGCTTGAAACGTGAACAAAACGTAAACAAAAAAATAGGAATGTTACAATATATTACAACACAACAGTAATGTGCTTAAAGCAAATCTATGAGCTTTCCTGACGTTTACATTGCATTGTGCATGTTACTAACAAGAAATCATTAAAATTTTACATAACAACTACAAATCGTGGTTTTAGCTCTTATTGAGCATGTCTGATTATGAATATGTATATTTTAATGTCACAGTCAACAAAGTAAAAGAAACAACAAATTAAAAGGAACGTATGAAAGCGCTAATTCACTAGAGAACTTGCTTGTCTGATTTAGACAATAAGCTTGTCTGATGCTTGTTTGATCAAAAAGAAATGTCAATGTATAAAAACACTTAAACACTACAGAACTGTGTTTAAAGCGCTTTTTTAAACCTTTTAAAGAGCTTCTTCGAGAATATCTTATACTAAAGAACAACAAATCACTACAGAGCTGTGTTGAATTCCTCTTTTGAGCTTGTTTGACGCTAAAAATGCATTTTGTAAAATCACTGTAAACAAAAAGATAATAAGGTTGTATGATGCTGAAAAGAAGTTTAGAAATGTAATTATAAACTAAGAAATTAGAACGTACGTACAACAGTAAAACATCTTATGTCTAATTTTGTAATGTCCATTTTAAAAAGACATGCTAATGTACAACATAAATGTACAAAAATACACAAAAGTATGCTTAAGCGCTAATTTGTGCTTGTCTGACGCAGAAAATTCATTGTGAAATGTCACTATAGACAATGTACTAATAGTTAATATAATTATAAAACAATACAGAACTGTGTATGAAGCGCTTTAATGAGCTTGTTTGACGCATTTTGTAAAACCAATATAAAGAAAATGATAAGAAGGTGCAAAAATATAACAACACAACAGTATTGAGCCTAATGCGCTTCTTCGAGTATATCTTATGCTGAAGAACTATAAAACACTACAGAGCTGTGCAAAAATTCTTCGTTTGGGCTTGTTTGACGCAAAAATGCATTTTGTAAAATCACAGTAATCAAAAAGATAGGAATGTGCAAAAATATTACAAAGCAACAATACTGTGCCCAAAGCGATTCTTTGAGCTTTTCTGACGCTGAAAATGCATTGTGCAATGTTACTAGCAACAAATCATTTTAATTTTACATAATCACTACAACACTACAAACTGTCAAAGCCTTTTTTTTAGTTTGTCTATTTAGGAACATGTAAATTTTAATGTCACAATCAATAGTGTAACAGGAACGCAAAAAAGAACTACTACAGAATTACAGAAGAACTACAGAATTGTGCTGAAAGTTTTTTTTTAAGCTTCTCAGACGCTTAATATGCATTGTGCAATGTCACTTTGACCAATGTAATCGGAATGTATTAAAACAGCAAAACTTAGCTTGAAACGTAAACAAAAAGATAGGAATGTTACAATGTATTACAACACATTAGTAATGTGCTTTAAGCGAGTCTATGAGCTTTCCTGGCGTTTACAATGCATTGTGAATGTTACTAACAAAAAATCATTTACATTTTACATAATCACTACAACACTGCAAATCGTGGTTTTAGCTCTTATTGAGCTTGTTTGATTATGAATATGTATATTTTAATATCACAATCAACAAAGTAAAAGAAACAACAAATTAAAAGGAACGTATGAAAGCACTAATTCACTAGAGAACTTGCTTGTCTGATTCGGACAATAAGCTTGTCTGATCAAAAAGAAATGTCAATGTATAAAAACACTTAAACACTACAGAACTGTGTTTAAAGCGCTTTTTTGAACCTTTTAAAAAGCTTCTTCGAGAATATCTTATACTAAAGAACTACAAATCAATACAGAGCTGTGCTTGAATTCCTCTTTTGAGCTTGTTTGACGATAAAAATGCATTTTGTAAAATCACTGTAAACAAAAAGATAGGAATGTGCAAAAATATTACAACACAACAGTACTTTGCTTACAGCCATTCCATGAGCTTGCCTGACGCTTCCAATACATTGTGTAATGTTACTAACAACAAATCCTTTTAATTTTACCTAACCACTACAAACGTGGTTAAAATCGTTTTTATGAGCTTGTCTGATTATGAACATGTAAACTTTAATGTTACAAGGTAAAAGAAACGCCCAAAAGCACTGAAAAACTTCAGAATTGTGCTGAAATCGTCTTTGAAGCTTGTCTGACGCTGAATATGCAAAGGCACTTTGAACAAAGTTATCGGAATGAATTAAAAAAGCAATAAAAAGATAGAAATGTTACATTATGTAACAAAACAAAAGTACTGTGCTTAAAGCGATTCGATGAGCTTGCCTGACGCTTTAAATGCATTGTGTAATGAAACTTTGTTTAAAGTAATAGGAACGTTCAAAAGCACTAAATCACTAGAGAACTTGTTAGTCTGATGCGGACAATAAGGTTGTGTGATGCTGAAAAGGAGTTTAGAAATGTAAGAAACAAGAACGTACGTACAACAGTAAAACATTAAGCACGAAGACACAACAGAGCTGTGCTTAAAGGGCATTTTCGAGAATGTCTTATGTCTAATTTTGAATTGTCCATTTTAAAAAGACATGCTAATGTACAACATGAATGTACAAAAACACACAAAAGTATGCTTAAGCGCTAATTTGTGCTTCTCTGACGCAGAAAATACGTTGTGCAATGTCACTATAGACAATGTAATAGTAATTGATATAATTATAAAACAATACAGAACTGTGTATGAAGCGCTTTTTTTAGCTTGTTTGACGCATTTTGTAAAACCACTATAAAGAAAATGATAAGAATGCAAAAATAAAGCCTAATGCGCTTCTTCGAGAATATCTTATGCTGAAGAACTATAAAACACTACAGAGCTGCCCTAAAATTCTTCGTTTGAGCTTGTTTGACGCAAAAATGCATTTTGTAAAATCACTGTAATCAAAAAGATAGGAATGTGCAGAAATATTACAGAGCAACAATACTGTAACCAAAGCGATTCTATGAGCTTTTCTGACGCTGAAAATGCATTTTGTAAAGTCACTGTAATCAAAAAGATAGGAATGTGCAGAAATATTACAAAGCAACAATACTGTGCCCAAAGCGATTCTATGAGCTTTTCTGACGCCGAAAATGCATTGTGCATTGTTACTAACAACAATTCATTTTAATTTTACATAATCACTACAACACTAAAAAATGTCAAAGCCTTTTTTTTAGTTTGTCTGATTAAGAACATGTAAATTTTAATGTCACAATCAACAGTGTAACAGGAACGCAAAAAAGCACTTAAGAACTACAGAATTGTGCTGAAGGTTTTTTTAAGCTTGTCAGACGCTTAATATGCATTGTGCAATGTCACTTTGATCAAAGTAATCGGAATGTATTCAAACAGCAAAACTTTGCTTGAAACGTATGTTACATTATGTTACATTAATGTTACATTATATTACAACACAACAGTAATGTGCTTAAAGCGAGTCTATGAGCTTTCCTGACGTTTACAATGCATTGTGCATGTTACTAACAAAAAATCATTTACATTTTACGTAACCACTACAACACTGCAAATCGTGGTTTTAGCTCTCATTGAGCTTGTCTGACTATGAACATGTATATTATAATGTCACAATCAACAAAGTAAAAGAAACAACAAATTAAAAGGAACGTATGAAAGCACTAATTCACTAGAGAACTTGCTTGTCTGATTCGGACAATAAGCTTGTCTGATCAAAAAGAAATGTCAATGTATAAAAACACTTAAACACTACAGAACTGTGTTTAAAGCGCTTTTTTGAACCTTTTAAAAAGCTTCTTCGAGAATATCTTATACTAAAGAACTACAAATCAATACAGAGCTGTGCTTGAATTCCTCTTTTGAGCTTGTTTGACGATAAAAATGCATTTTGTAAAATCACTGTAAACAAAAAGATAGGAATGTGCAAAAATATTACAACACAACAGTACTTTGCTTACAGCCATTCCATGAGCTTGCCTGACGCTTCCAATACATTGTGTAATGTTACTAACAACAAATCCTTTTAATTTTACCTAACCACTACAAACGTGGTTAAAATCGTTTTTATGAGCTTGTCTGATTATGAACATGTAAACTTTAATGTTACAAGGTAAAAGAAACGCCCAAAAGCACTGAAAAAGTACAGAATTGTGCTGAAATCGTCTTTGAAGCTTGTCTGACGCTGAATATGCAAAGGCACTTTGAACAAAGTTATCGGAATGAATTAAAAAAGCAATAAAAAGATAGAAATGTTACATTATGTAACAAAACAAAAGTACTGTGCTTAAAGCGATTCGATGAGCTTGCCTGACGCTTTAAATGCATTGTGTAATGAAACTTTGTTTAAAGTAATAGGAACGTTCAAAAGCACTAAATCACTAGAGAACTTGTTAGTCTGATGCGGACAATAAGGTTGTGTGATGCTGAAAAGGAGTTTAGAAATGTAATTATAAACTAAGAAACAAGAACGTACGTACAACAGTAAAACATTAAGCACGAAGACACAACAGAGCTGTGCTTCAAGGGCTTATTCGAGAATGTCATGTCTAATTTTGTAATGTCCATTTTAAAAAGACATGCTAATGTTCAATATGAATGTACAAAAACACACAAAAATATGCTTAAGCGCTAATTTGTGCTGGTCTGACGCAGAAAATACATTGTGCAATGTCACTATAGACAATGTAATAGTAATTAATATAATTATAAAACAATACAGAACTGTGTATGAAGCGCTTTTTTTAGCTTGTTTGACGCATTTTGTAAAACCACTATAAAGAAAATGATGCACAAATATAACACACCAGTATTGTGCCTAATGCGCTTCTTCGAGTATATCTTATGCTGAAGAACTATAAAACACTACAGAGCTGTGCTAAAATTATTCGTTTGAGCTTGTTTGACGCAAAAATGCATTTTGTAAAATCACTGCAATCAAA
Source organism: Trichomycterus rosablanca (assembly GCF_030014385.1). Classification (NCBI taxonomy): domain Eukaryota; kingdom Metazoa; phylum Chordata; class Actinopteri; order Siluriformes; family Trichomycteridae; genus Trichomycterus; species Trichomycterus rosablanca. The sequence continues at coordinate 13,227,387 of NC_086010.1, forward strand.
AAGATAGGAATGTGCAAAAATATTACAAAGCAACAGTACTGTGCCCATAGCGATTCTATGAGCTTTTCTGACGCTGAAAATGCATTGTGCAATGTTACTAACAACAAATCATTTTAATTTTACATAATCACTACAACACTACAAACTGTCAAAGCCTTTTTTTTAGTTTGTCTATTTAGGAACATGTATATTTTAATGTTACAATCAACAGTGTAACAGGAACGCAAAAAAGAACTACTACGGAATTACAGAAGAACTACAGAATTGTGCTGAAAGTGTTTTTTAAAGCTTGTCAGACGCTTAATTTGCATTTTGTGCAATGTCAATTTGACCAAAGTAATCGGAATGTATTAAAACAGCAAAACTTAGCTTGAAACGTAAACAAAAAGATAGGAATGTTACATTATATTACAACACAACAGCAATGTGCTAAAAGCGAGTCTATGAGCTTTCCTGATGTTTACAATGCATTGTGCATGTTACTAACAAAAAATCATTTAAATTTTACATAACCACTACAACACTTCAAATCGTGGTTTTAGCTCTCATTGAGCTTGTCTGATTATGAACATGTATATTTTAATGTCACAATCAACAAAGTAAAAGAAACAACAAATTAAAAGGAACGTATGAAAGCACTAATTCACTAGAGAACTTGCTTGTCTGATTCGGACAATAAGCTTGTCTGATCAAAAAGAAATGTCAATGTATAAAAACACTTAAACACTACAGAACTGTGTTTAAATCGCTTTTTTGAACCTTTTAAAAAGCTTCTTCGAGAATATCTTATACTAAAGAACTACAAATCAATACAGAGCTGTGCTTGAATTCCTCTTTTGAGCTTGTTTGACGCTAAAAATGCATTTTGTAAAATCACTGTAAACAAAAAGATAGGAATGTGCAAAAATATTACAACACAACAGTACTTTGCTTACAGCCATTCCATGAGCTTGCCTGACGCTTCCAATACATTGTGTAATGTTACTAACAACAAATCCTTTTAATTTTACCTAACCACTACAAACGTGGTTAAAATCGTTTTTATGAGCTTGTCTGATTATGAACATGTAAACTTTAATGTTACAAGGTAAAAGGAACGCCCAAAAGCACTGAAAAACTTCAGAATTGTGCTGAAATCGTCTTTGAAGCTTGTCTGACGCTGAATATGCAAAGGCACTTTGAACAAAGTTATCGGAATGAATTAAAAAAGCAATAAAAAGATAGAAATGTTACATTATGTAACAAAACAAAAGTACTGTGCTTAAAGCGATTCGATGAGCTTGCCTGACGCTTTAAATGCATTGTGTAATGAAACTTTGTTTAAAGTAATAGGAACGTTCAAAAGCACGTCACTAGAGAACTTGTTAGTCTGATGCGGACAATAAGGTTGTCTGATGCTGAAAAGGAGTTTAGAAATGTAATAATAAATTTCTTTTATAAACTAAGAAACAAGAACGTACGTACAACAGTAAAACATTAAGCACGAAGACACAACAGAGCTGTGCTTCAAGGGCTTATTCGAGAATGTCATGTCTAATTTTGTAATGTCCATTTTAAAAAGACATGCTAATGTTCAATATGAATGTACAAAAACACACAAAAATATGCTTAAGCGCTAATTTGTGCTGGTCTGACGCAGAAAATACATTGTGCAATGTCACTATAGACAATGTAATAGTAATTAATATAATTATAAAACAATACAGAACTGTGTATGAAGCGCTTTTTTTAGCTTGTTTGACGCATTTTGTAAAACCACTATAAAGAAAATGATGCACAAATATAACACACCAGTATTGTGCCTAATGCGCTTCTTCGAGTATATCTTATGCTGAAGAACTATAAAACACTACAGAGCTGTGCTAAAATTATTCGTTTGAGCTTGTTTGACGCAAAAATGCATTTTGTAAAATCACTGCAATCAAAAAGATAGGAATGTGCAAAAATATTACAAAGCAACAGTACTGTGCCCATAGCGATTCTATGAGCTTTTCTGACGCTGAAAATGCATTGTGCAATGTTACTAACAACAAATCATTTTAATTTTACATAATCACTACAACACTACAAACTGTCAAAGCCTTTTTTTTAGTTTGTCTATTTAGGAACATGTATATTTTAATGTTACAATCAACAGTGTAACAGGAACGCAAAAAAGAACTACTACGGAATTACAGAAGAACTACAGAATTGTGCTGAAAGTGTTTTTTAAAGCTTGTCAGACGCTTAATTTGCATTGTGTGCAATGTCAATTTGACCAAAGTAATCGGAATGTTTTAAAACAGCAAAACTTTGCTTGAAACGTAAACAAAAAGATAGGAATGTTACATTATATTACAACACAACAGTAATGTGCTAAAAGCGAGTCTATGAGCTTTCCTGACGTTTACAATGCATTGTGCATGTTACTAACAAAAAATCATTTAAATTTTACATAACCACTACAACACTGCAAATCGTGGTTTTAGCTCTCATTGAGCTTGTCTGATTATGAACATGTATATTTTAATGTCACAATCAACAAAGTAAAAGAAACAACAAATTAAAAGGAACGTATGAAAGCACTAATTCACTAGAGAACTTGCTTGTCTGATTCGGACAATAAGCTTGTCTGATCAAAAAGAAATGTCAATGTATAAAAACACTTAAACACTACAGAACTGTGTTTAAAGCGCTTTTTTGAACCTTTTAAAAAGCTTCTTCGAGAATATCTTATACTAAAGAACTACAAATCAATACAGAGCTGTGCTTGAATTCCTCTTTTGAGCTTGTTTGACGATAAAAATGCATTTTGTAAAATCACTGTAAACAAAAAGGAATGTGCAAAAATATTACAACACAACAGTACTTTGCTTACAGCCATTCCATGAGCTTGCCTGACGCTTCCAATACATTGTGTAATGTTACTAACAACAAATCCTTTTAATTTTACCTAACCACTACAAACGTGGTTAAAATCGTTTTTATGAGTTTGTCTGATTATGAACATGTAAACTTTAATGTCACAAGGTAATAGCCCAAAAGCACTGAAAAACTACAGAATTGTGCTGAAATCGTTTTTGAAGCTTGTCTGACGCTGAAGATGCAAAGGCACTTTGAACAAAGTTATCGGAATGAATTAAAAAAGCAAAATTTAGCTTGAAACGTAAACAAAACGTAAACAAAAAGATAGAAATGTTACATTATATAACAACACAAAAGTACTGTGCTTACAGCGATTCGATGAGCTTGCCTGATGCTTTAAATGCATTGTGTAATGAAACTTTGATCAAAGTAATAGGAACGTTCAAAAGCACTAAATAACTAGAGAACTTGTTAGTCTGATGCGGACAATAAGATTGTCTGATGCTGAAAAAGAGTTTAGAAATATAATTATAAACTAAGAAACAAGAACGTACGTACAACAGTAAAACATTAAGCACGAAGACACAACAGAGCTGTGCTTAAAGGGCTTATTCGAGAACGTCTTATGTCTAATTTTGTAATGTCCATTTTAAAAAGACATGCTAATGTACAACATGAATGTACAAAAACACACAAAAGTATGCTTAAGCGCTAATTTGTCTGACGCAGAAAATACATTGTGCAATGTCACTTTGACCAAAGTAATCGGAATGTATTAAAACAGCAAAACTTAGCTTGAAACGTAAACAAAAAGATAGGAATGTTACAATATATTACAACACATTAGTAATGTGCATTAAGCGAGTCTATGAGCTTTCCTGACGTTTACAATGCATTGTGCATGTTACTAACAGAAAATCATTTAAATTTTACATAACCACTACATTACTGCAAATCGTGGTTTTAGCTCTTATTGAGCTTGTCTGATTATGAACATAAATATTTTATTGTCACAATCATCAAAGTAAAAGAAACAACAAATTAAAAGGAACGTATTAGCACTAATTCACTAGAGAACTTGCTTGTCTGATTCGGACAATAAGCTTGTGTGGTGCTTGTTTGATCAAAAAGAAATGTCAATGTATAAAAACACTTAAACACTACAGAACTGTGTTTAAAGCGCTTTTTTGAACCTTTTAAAGAGCTTCTTCGATAATATATTATACTAAAGAACTACAAATCACTACAGAGCTGTGCTTGAATTTCTCTTTTGAGCTTGTTTGACGCTAAAAATTCATTTTGTAAAATCACTGTAAACAAAAAGATAGGAATGTGCAAAAATATTACAACACAACAGTACTTTGCTTACAGCAATTCCATGAGCTTGCCTGACGCTTCCAATACATTGTGTAATGTTACTAACAACAAATCCTTTAAATTTTACCTAACCACTGCCGTGGTTAAAATCCTTTTCATGAGCTTGTCTGATTATGAACATGTAAACTTTAATGTCACAAGGTAATAGGAACGCCCAAAAGCACTGAAAAAGTACAGAATTGTGCTGAAATCGTTTTTGAAGCTTGTCTGACGCCGAATATGCAAAGGCACTTTGAACAAAGTTATAGAATTAATTAAAAAAGCAAAATTTAGCTTGAAACGTAAACAAATTGTAAACAAAAAGATAGAAATGTTACATTATATAACAACACAAAAGTACTGTGCTCGAAGCGATTCGATGAGCTTGCCTGACGCTTTAAATGCATTGTGTAATGAAACTTAATAGGACCGTTCAAAAGCATTTAATCACTACAGAACTTGTTAGTCTGATGCGGATAATACGGTTGTCTGATGCTGAAAAGGAGTTTAGAAATGTAATTATAAACTAAGAAATAAGAATGTACGTACAACAGTAAAACATTAAGCACGAAGACACAACAGAGCTGTGCTTAAAGGGCTTATTCGAGAATGTCTTATGTTTAATTTTGTAATGTCCATTTTAAAAAGACATGCTTATGTACAACATGAATGTACAAAAACACACAAAAGTATGCTTAAGCGCTAATTTGTGCTTGTCTGACGCAGAAAATACATTGTGCAATGTCAGTATACGCAATCAGGGTAATTGGACACGACTGGGGATTTAAATTTCAGCATGAGACAAGCTTAAAACAGTTTTAAGTTGAGTTTTGTTGTATTTTGTGTGTTACCTTGATGATTAAGACGTTGCACAATGCATTTTCAGTCTCAAATAAGCACTTCAAGCACAGTTCTGTTGTGTTTTCCTGCTTAGTGTTTTTGTGTTTTTGTACATTCTTATTTCTTAGTTCATAATTACATTACAAAATTCATTTTCAGCATCAGACAAGCTTATTTTCCGCATCAGACAAGCAAGTTCTTTAGGTATTTAGTGCTTTTGTTGTTTAAAGTTTCATTGCGCAATGCATTTAAAGCGTCAGACAAGCTTTAAAAAACACTTTCAGCACAATTCTGTAGTTTTTCTGTGCTTTTGTGCGTTACTTATTACTTTGTGACATTAAAAGGTACATGTTCATAAACAGACACGCTCAAAAAAAGGCTTTGAACCACGTTTGTAGTGTTGTGGTGGTTATGTAAAATGAAAATGATTTGTTGTTAGTAACATTGCACAACGCATTGTAAGCGTCAGGCAAGCTCATATAATAAAGCTTTAAGCAGTACTGTTGCTTTGTAATATTTTTGCTAATCGTTTTGTTTATAGTGATTGAAAAATTTTTTTTTTAGCGTCAAACAAGCTCAAAAAAGGTATTTAAGCACATCTCTGTAGTGCTTTAAAGTTCTTACGCATAAGACATTCTCGAAGAAGCGCTTTAAGCACTGTGTTGTAGTGGTTATGTAAAATTTAAATGATTTTTGTTAGAAACATAGCACAATGCATTTTAAGTGTAAGACAAGCTCAAAATAGTGCTTAAAGCACAGTTCTATGGTGTTTTTGTACAATAACATTTCTTTTGATAGAGACATTACAAAATTTATTTTAAGTACAGAAAAGAAAGTAAAACACAGCTCTGTAGCGTTTTATCGTTCATCGCCAGAAGACATTCACAAAGAAGCGCTTTAAGCACAGTTCTGTTGTGTTTTCCTTCTAAGTATTTCCGTACATTTTAATTTCTTAGTATAATTATACTATACTACGTACTATACGTTACAAAAATCATTTTCAGCATAAGACATTTTTGTGCTTTAAGCACAGAGCTGTTATCGTGTTTTGTGTTTTATTGTTTTTGTACATTCTTATTTCTTAGTTTATATTACAAAACTCATTTTCAGCATCAGACAAGCTTATTTTCCACATCAGGCAAGCAAGTTCTCTAATATTTTACTGCTTATGTATGTTCCTTTTACTTTGTTTAAAGTGACATTGTACAATGCACTTTCAGCGACAGCCATGCTTATAGAATCGCTTTAGAAACAATATTGTTGTAATATATATTTATATGTAATATATATGTAATATATTTTTCACATTCCTATCTTTTTATTTATATTAATTTTACAGAATGCATTTTCAGCGTGAAATTAGCTAAAAAAAGCGCTACAGTTTTGTTGTGTTTTCGTGCTTAGGGTTTTAGTGTTTTCGTACATTGACATGTTGTACATTAACATTTCCTTTTGAAATGGACATTACAAAATTAGACACAACACTTTCTCGAATTAGCTCTTTAAGAACAGCTCTGTTGTGTTTTCGTGCATAGTGATTTACTGTTTTAGTACATTCTCTTATAATTAAATTTCAAAACTCATTTTTAGCAGCTCAAAAGAGGAATTTAAGCACACATCTGTAGTGTTTTGTAGTTCGTCAGCAAGACATTCTCGAAGAAGCTCATTAAGCACAGTGTTGTAGTGGTTATGTAAAATTCAAATGATTTTTTGTTAATAAAATTGCAAAATGCATTGTAAGCGTCAGTAAAGCTCATCGAATCGATTTAAGCACACATCTGTTGGGGTGTAATATTTTTGCATAGTCCTATCAGTTCTGTTGTGTTTTGCTTAAAGATTGTGTTTTCGTACATTCTTATTTCTTAGTTTAATAATTATATTACAAATTATTTTCAGCATCAGACAAGCTTATTGTCCTCATCAGAAAAGCAAGTTCCCTAGTATTTTAGCTTAAACCCACGATTGTAGTGGTTTATGTAAAATTCAAAAAAAAAATTTGTTAGTAACATTGCACAATGCGTCGTAAGCGTCAGGCAAGCTCATATAATAAAGCTTTAAGCACTGTAGCTTTGTAATATTTTTGCTAATCTTTTTGTTTATAGTGATTTTACAAAAAAATTTTTTGTGTCAAACAAGCTCAAAAAGGCGCATAATACACAATTCTGTATTGTTTCATTATTTTTCTGCTTTTCTATTACCTTTTTTGGAGAGACATTGCAAATTTGTTGTGTTTAGTGCTTTTGTGCGTTCCTTTTACTTTGTTGATTGTGACATTAAAATTTACATGTTCATAATCAGACAAGCTCAAAAAGAGCTTAAACCACGAAATCAAATGATTTTTGTTAGTAACATGCACAATACATTGTAAGCGTCAGGAAAGCTCATAGAATCTTTTTAAGCAAAGTACTGTTGTGTTGTAATATTTTTGCACATCTTTCTGTTTATAGTGATTTTACAAAATTCATTTTAGCGTCAAACAAGCTTAAAAATAGTTTTTTTCACAATTCTGTATTTGTTTTGTTGTTTATAAATTTCTGTTACATTGTTTATAGTGACATTGCACAATAGATTTTCCAAACAAAATTAGCGCTTAAAGCACAGTTCTGTAGCACATAAGAGAAGCACAAAAGAGGAAGTTAAGCACAGCTCTATAGTGTTTTATCGTTTTCAGCATGCATTCTTTGTCTTAGTGTTTGTGTCCTAGTGTTTTCATACATTCTTAAATCTAAGTTTATAATTACAGTACATCACGCATTTCCAGCATCAGACAAGCTAATTGTCACCTTCAGACAAGCTAACTGTCCTCATCAGTCAAGCTAATTGTCAGCATGTAGCCTTTCTGTGAACTGGGACTACACAGGAATCCGGTCCTGCACCCGTGACTGGGCAGGCCTATTTAGGCGCACCGCTGCCCACCCCACATGGGGAGGATCTAGAAAAGGTGAGTAAAAAATCGGAAGTCACACCTGAGCCTGGCTGGGATACCGCACCCAGCGGGACACCTTCTAATGCAGACGAAACTCAAGAAAATCCATAAATTGCCGAACCTCCTATCTGATTTTTGGAACTTGGAATGTCTGAACACTCCTGGACGTGAAGGATATGGATTGCCCAGAACGGCCAACAGCACTAATCTCCAAGGAACTAGCGAGATTCAACGTCGACATCGCAGCCCTAAGTGAGACAAGGTTTTCAGAAGAAGAACAGCTCGAAGAGACCGGAGCTGGCTATACCATCTTCTGGAAAGGGAAAGACCAAGGGGAGCGACGTGACCACGGAGTTTGCTTCGCCATCAAGAGCCAATAAGTCAGGGATTACAACCTGGCTCCTAAAGGCTGCCAACCCATCCTCGATCGAGGCAGAATGGACAACACTACGTGCAGTGATCAATGATGCAGCCAAAGAAACCATCGGTCTGCAGAGAAGGAAGCATCAAGACTGGTTCGATAACAACAATGCGGAGATCACAACCATAAGAGATAAAAAACGGAAAGCAAAGATCACTCACGAACAGGATCCATCAAATCATGAGAAGAAAACCAAATTCCAGCAACTGAAACGACAGTGCCAAACGCGGCTCAGAGAGCTCCTAAACTGGTGGCAACAGAAGGCAGAAAAACTCCAATGCTTCGCCGATAAAAGAGACACAAGGAACTTCCACGCAGGCCTCAAAGAGATCTATGGCCCAAAGAGATCCTCTGTTGGAACGCTTATGTCCTCTGACAACTGCACACTTCTAACGGACAGCCAAGCCATCCTAGACCGTTGGAAGGAAAATTTCGACACTCTCTTTAACCAAAAGTCATTCGTTGCCAGAGACTTCCTGAGAAATGTCCCCCAACTGCCCCTACGACTTGAACTGACAGCACCTTTGTCCTACCAACAAACCACAATTGTTTAATTGTACTTCTTTGTTAATTGCACATCAGCCCCGATGCCAATCTTTATTCAGAAGAACAGAAGTAAAGCCAGAAGAACTTTGAAGGCTGGTCTCTCACCATGTTCAAAGTTATTTGTGAGGGCAAACTGACATTTGACTTAAAATGTTAATTATTTAAAGCTTTAATTTACCCACTGAACGGGTCACCTTGGCCATCATCGCAACAATTGCCCGCCGGCCTGAGAGATTTGGCAGGAGCCGCCACTGCCTGAACATCTTTGGGAATTACCGCGGAATATCCCTGCTTTCCATCGCTGGGAAGATCTTCGCCTGGATCATCCAAAATCGTCTTTAAAAGGCAGAAATCCTTCCGGAATCACAATGTGGATTCCGTACAACCAGAGGAACAATCGACATGATTTCCTGCGCTCTCCAGTTAAAAGAAAAATCACGTGAACAGCAAAAAACCCTCTTCCTAGTCTTCTATGATCTGGAGAAGGCCTACGACAGTGTCACTAGGGCTGCCATGTGGGAAGTCCTACGACGCTTTGGCTTCCCCAACCTCTTCATCCAACTGATCCAAGCCCTATACGAAGGCATGACAGCACGAGTCGTCATATCCGAAGAATTCCCAATCACGTGTGGACTGAAACAGGGATGTCCTTGCACCTACCTTGGTTGCCATCTACCTTGCCGCCATGATGTATGAGATACCACCCAATAACCCTGGCATTGAAATGAGGTACAGGCTGGATGGAGGACTATTCAACCTGTTCCGTCTGAGATCCAGAAGCCTGGTTTCCACCTTCAAAGTGACCGAAATGCAATATGCAGACGACAACGCTGCACCAACCCACTCAGTCAAAGACATCAGTCAACAACTTCAATGCAGCATACACACGCTTTGGCATGACCGTGAACGCCTCAAAGACCAAGGTCCTCGCACAACCGCCTCCCAGGACTTCCCTACCAGACTGCAACATCTCAATTAATGAGAAGACCCTAGAATGTGTGGACCACTTCCCGTATCTTGGCAGCATCCTTTCCACCCAGTGCACATCATCTAAGGACGTAGAGAACAGAATCCAAGCGGCACACAGAGCCTTCGGAGGACTCACCAGCCATGTCTTCTGTAACAAGGATCTAACCTATCAAACAAAACTTATGGTCTACAACGCCGTCGTCGCATCCACTCTTCTGTATGGATGTGAAAACATACAGCAGAACTGGCCTCATCAGCCATCAGAGAGCCAAACACTGACGAAGAAACAAGCATCGCACTGGAGATCTATTCTCGAACTAGGAGGGGACGCCATCATCATCATGACTTTGTTCAAAATTAAATGGTACAATGCATTTTCAGCGTCAGGCAAGCTCATAGAATTGCACAGTGTCAGACAAGCTCAAATTAGCGCTTAAATCACCGTTCTGTAGTGTTTAAGTGTTTTTGAACATTATCATTTCTTTTAGAGAGGGACATTACAAAATATGTTTTATGCATAAGACAAGCACAAAAAAGAAATCCAAGCACAGCTCTGTAGTGTTTTGCCGTTCTTCAGAATAAAACATTACCGAAGAAGCGCTTTATAGCTCTGTTGTGTTTTCCTGCTTAGTGTTTTGGTGTTTTCGTAAATTCTTATTTTGTAGTTTATAATTACATTAGAAAACTCATTTTCAACATCAGACAAGCTTATTTTCCGCATCAGACAAGCATCAGCATATTATCTGCATCAGACAAGTAAGTTCTTTAGTGATTTAGTGCTTTTGAACGTTCCTATTACTTTGATCAAAGTTTCATTACACAATACATTTAAAGCGTCAGGAAAGCTCATCGAATCGCTTTAAGCACGGTACTTTTGTGTTGTAATATAATGTAACATTCCTATCTTTTTGTTTACGTTTTGTTTACGTTTCAAGCAAAATTGTGCTTTTTAAATTCATTCCGATAACTTTGTTCACAGTGCCATTGCATATTCAACGTCAGACAAGCTTCTAAAACACTTTCAGCACAATTCTGTAGTTTTTCAGTGCATTTGGGCGTTCCTATTACCTTGTGACATTAAAATTTACATGTTCATAATCAGACAAGCTCTGATTTTAACCACGTTTGTAGTGGTTATGTAAAATTAAAATGATTTGTTGTTAGTAACATTGCACAATGCATTGGAAGCGTCAGGAAAGCTCATTTACTCACTTTAAGCACATTACTGTTGTGTTGTAATATAATGTAACATTCCTATCTTTTTGTTTACGTTTTGTTTACGTTTCAAGCAAAGTTTTGCTGTTTAATTTATTATTATGTGCCATTGCACAATGCATATTCAGCGTCTGACAAGCTTAAAAAAGCACTGTCAGCACGATTCTGTAGTTCTTCAGTGCTTTTGTGCGTTCCTATTACACTGTTGATTGTGACATTAAAATCTACATGTTCATAATCAGACAAGCTAAAAAAAATTGCTTTGACAGTTTGTAGTTTTGTAGTGGTTATGTAAAATTAAAATGATTTGTTGTTAGTAACATTGCACAATGCATTTTCAGCGTCAGAAAAGCTCATAGAATCGCTTTGGGCACAGTACTGTTGTTTTGTAATATTTTTGCACATTCCTATCTTTTTGATTACATTGATTTTACAAAATGCATTTTTGCGTTAAACAAGCTCAAACGAGGAATTTTAGCAGCTCTGTAGTGTTTTGTAGTTTTCAGCATAAGATATTCTCGAAGAAGCTCTTAAACAGGTTCCAAAAAGCGCTTTAAACACAGTTCTGTATTGTTTTAGTTTCATTTACTCATTTCTGTTACATTCTTTCTAGTGACATGAACAATGTATGTTCAGTGTAAGAGAAGCTGAAATTAGCGCTTAAAACAAAGTGTTTTTGTTCATTAACATTTCTTTTTGATCAAACAAGCTTATTGTCCGCATCAGAAAAACGTATTGTCCTAATCAGACAAGCAAGTTCTCTAGTGAATTAGTGCATATGTACGTTCCTATTACTTCGTTCAAAATGACATTGTACAATGCAATTTCAGCGTCAGAAAAGCTCATAGAATTGCTTTAGGCACAGTCCTGTTGTGTTGTACTATTTTTGCACATTTCTAATTCTATGAAAGTGATTTTACAAAATGCATTTTTAGCGTCAAACAAGCTCAAATGAGGAATTTTAGCACAGCTCTGTAGTGTTTTATAGTTTTATAGTGACATTGCAAATTAGCGCTTAAGGCACAGTTTAGTGGTTTTTAAGTTTTTATAAACAGCCGTATACTCTGTTAAAATTAACATTACACAATGCATTTGCATCATCATACAATTTTAAAAATGCACTTTCAGCAAAATTCTGTAGTGTTTTGTATGTACATATTTCTTGATATTGACATTTCACAATGCATGTTTAGTTTAAAACAAGCTTAATGCAGTGCTTCAAGCAAAGTTTTACTGTTATAATCCATTTCGATTACTTTGTTCAAAATGCCATTGCAAAATTCATTTTAAGCGTCAGACAAGCTTCAAACAAGAAAATAAGCAGAGGTTTTTGTTTTTGTTTTTCTCGACAAAACCTTTCGAATTTATCTGCGGAAAACAAGCTCAAAGATATGCATTCAAAATTTTTTTGTAGTGCTGTCATACTTTCTTTATACTTTGTTTATAAATAAATCACAAAATTACATATCAGCATGAGACCAGCTTAAGACAGTTTTTACGTGAGTTTTGTTGTATTTTGGAGCTTTTGTGCTTTACCTTGTTGATTAAGACATTGCGCAATGCATTTTCAGTCAGACAAGCTCAAATAAGCGCTTGTCAGCACAGTTCTGCTGTGTTTTCCTGCTTAGTGTTTTAGTGTTTTCGTACATTCTTATTTCTTAGTTCATAATTTACAAAATTCATTTTCAGCATCAGGCAAGCTTATTGTCAGCATCAGACAAGCAAGTTCCCTTGTTTGTCAGTGGGTATGTACGTTCCTTTTAATTTGTTCAAAGTGACTTTGTGCAATGCACTTTCAGCGTCAGGCAAGCTCATAGAAACGCTTTAGGCACCGTATTTTTGTAATATTGCACATTCCAATATTTTTATATGTGGTAATTCAACAAAATATATTTTTAGCGTTAAACAAAAAGCGTTTTAAGAACCGTTCTGTTGTGTTGTCGTGCTTAGTGTATTAGCGTTTTCCTACATTCTTATTTCTTAGCAATGTTTTTTTGTTATTAGTGTAAGACAAGCTCAAATTAGCGCTTAAAGCACAGTTCTACAGTGATTTTGTACAACAACGACTTTGTGCAATGCATTTTCAACGTCAGGCAAGGGTTTATTTTTTTGTTGTTGTTTTGACATAACATTTCGCATTTATCTGCGTAAAACAAGCTCAAAGAAGCGCTTTCAAAACTATTTTGTAGTGTTTTCGTACTTTCCTTATACTTTATAAATAAATCACAAAAGTAAGTTTCAGCATGAAACCAGCTTAAAACAGTTTTAGTTGAATTTTGTTGTATTCTGGAGCTTTTGTGCGTTACTTTGAAAATGCTTTGTGCAATGTCTTAAGCAACAGTGTCAGACAAGCTCAAATAAGCGCTTTCAGCACTTATTGTGTTTTCCTGCTTAGTGTTTTCGTACATTCTTATTTCTTAGTTCGTAATTACATTACAAAACTCATTGTCATCATCAGACAAGCTTATTGTCCGCATCAGACAAGCAAATTCCCTAGTTTGCAATGCACTTTCAGCGTCAAGCAAGCTCATAGAATCGCTGTAGTCACAGTATTGTTGTAATATTGCACATTCCAGTCTTTTTGTTTATGGGAATTCACCAAAATGCATTTTTAGCGTCAAACGACCTCAAAAAGCACTTAACTTGTGGCGTAGTGCTTAGTGTATTAGCGTTTCAGTACATTCGTTCAATGTGACATTGTGCAATGCACTTTCAGCGACAGTCAAGCTCATGGAATCGCTTTAGAAACAGTATTGTTGCAATATTTTTGCACAGTCCTATCTTTTAATTTATATTAATTTTACAAAATTCTCGAAGAAGCGCTTTAAGCACAATTCTGTTGTTTTTTTCCTGCTTAGTGTTTTTGTACTTTCTTATTTCTTAGTTCATAATTACAAAAATCATTTTCAGCATAAGACATTTTCGTGGAATCGCTTTAAGCACAGACCTGTTGTTATCGTGTTTTGTGTTTTATTGTTTTCGCACATTCTTATTTCTAAGTTTATAATTACATTACGAAACTAATTTTCAGCAACAGACAAGCTTATTTTCCCAATCAGACAAGTGCTCTAGTATTTTAGTGCTTATGTACGCTCATTTTAATTTGTTTAAAGTGACATTGTGCAATGCATTCAGCTTGAGCCAAACTTATAGAATTGCTTTAGGCACAGAATGGTTGTGTTGTAATATTTTTGCACATTCCAATCTTTTATTAAGTAGTAATATAAAGTAATTAAAAAAAATTCATCTTTATGTTAAACAAGCTCAAAAGCACAGTTCTGTGTTTTCGTGCTTGGTATTTTCGTATATTCTAATTTCTTAGTTTATAATCGCATTACAAATCATTATAAAATTATAATTTTCTAATTTTTAGTGATTTAGTGCTTTTGTACGTTCTTATTACTTTGTTCAAAGTGACATTGTACAATGCAATTTAAGCGTCAGAAAAGCTCATATAATCGCTTTAAGCACAGTACTGTTGCGTTGTAATATTTTTGCACATCTACATCAACATTTATAGTGATTTTACAAAATGTATTTTTAGCGTCAAACAAGCTCAAAAAGGCGCTTCATACACAGTTCTGTATTGTTTTAGTTTTTTTATACATTTTTGTTACATTATTTCTAGTGACAATGAACAATTTATGTTTAGTGTCAGACAAGCTCAGATTAGCGCTTAAAACACAGTTCTGTAGTGTTTCAGTGTTTTTGTACATTAACATTTCATTTTGATCAAACAAGCATCAGACAAGCAAGTTCTCTAGTGAATTTGTTTTATTATTACTTTGTTCAAAATGACATTTTACAATGCATTTAATGCGTCAGAAAAGCTTAAACAACCGCTTTAGGCACAGTCCTGTTGTGTTGTACTATTTTTGCACATTTCTATCTTTTTGTTCATAGTGATTTTACAAAATGCATTTTTGCGTCAAACAAGCTCAAACGAGGAATTTTAGCACAGCTCTGTAGTGTTTTATAGTTCTTCAGCATAAGATATACTCGATGAAGCGCATTAGGCACAGTTAGGTTTTGTATTTTTGTAATTAGGTACTGTTATGTTGTTATATTTTTGCACATTCTTATCATTTTTTTATAGTGGTTTTAAAAAATGCGTCAAAAAAGCTCAAAAAAGCGCTTCATACACAGTTCTGTATTGTTTTATAATTACATTAATTACTGTTACATTGTCTATAGTGACATTGCACAATGTATTTTCTGCGACAAGCACAAATTAGCGCTTAAGCATACTTTTGTGTGTTTTTGTACATTAATGTTGAACATTAGCATGTCTTTTTAAAATGGACATTACAAAATTAGACATAAGACATTCTCGAATAAGCCCTTTAAGCACAGCTCTGTTGTGTCTTCGTGCTTAATGTTTTACTGTTGTACGTACATTCTTATTTCTTAGTTTATAATTACATTTCTAAACTCCTTTTCAGCATCAGACAACCTTATTGTCCGCATCAGACTAACAAGTTCTCTAGTGATTTAGTGCTTTTGAACGTTCCTATTACATTGATCAAAGTTTCATTACACAATGCAAGCTCATCGAATCGCTTTAAGCACAGTACTTTTGTGTTGTAATATAATGTAACATTCCTATCTTTTTGTTTACGTTTTGTTTACGTTTCAAGCTAAATTGTGCTTTTTAAATTCATTCCGATAACTTTGTTCAAAGTGCCTTTGCATATTCAGCGTCAGACAAGCTTCAAAAACACTTTCAGCACAATTCTGTAGTTTTTCAGTGCTTTTGGGCGTTCCTAATACTTTGTGACATTAAAGTTTACATGTTCATAATCAGACAAGCTCTGATTTTAACCACGTTTGTAGTGGTTATGTTAAACTAAAATGATTTGTTGTTAGTAACATTGCACAATGTATTGGAAGCGTCAGGCAAGCTCATGGAATCGCTGTAAGCAAAGTACTGTTGTGTTGTAATATTTTTGCACATTCCTATCTTTTTGTTTACAGTGATTTTACAAAATGCATTTTTAGCGTCAAACAAGCTCAAAAGAGGAATTCAAGCACGGCTCTATAGTGTTTTGTAGTTCGTAAGGAAAATATATTCTCGAAGAAGCTCTTTAACAGTTTCAAAAAAGCGCTTTAAACACAGTTCTGTAGTGTTTAAGTGTTTTTATACATTGACATTTCTTTTTGATGAAATAAGCATCAGACAAGCTTATTGTCCGAATCAGACAAGCAAGTTCTCTAGTGAATTAGTGCTTTTATACGTTCCTTTTAATTTGTTGATTCTTTTACTTTGTTGATTGTAGTGTTGTAGTGGTTATGTAAAATGTAAAAGATTTTTTGTTAGTAACATGCACAATGCATTGTAAGCGTCAGGCCAATGAATCACTTTAGGCAAAGTACTGTTGTGTTTTAATGTTTTATATTATTTAAGTAATGAAACAAAATGCATTTTTAGCTTAAAAAAAGCTCAAAAAAGAAATTCAAGCACACATCCGTAGTGTTTTATAGTTCTTTAGCGTAACCCATTCTCAACGAAGCGCTTTAAGCACAGTGTTGTAGCTCATAGAATGATTAATGCACAATTCTGTTGCGGTGTAATATTTTTGCACTGTCCTATCTTTTTGTTTATAGTGATTTTACAAAATGCATTTTTAGCTTCAAACAAGCTTTAAAAAGCGCATTTTACGCAGTTCTGTGTTGTTTTAGGTTTTTTATACATATCAGTTACATTGTTTAGTGACATTGTACAAAGCATTATCAGTGTCAGACAAGCTCAAATTAGCACTAAAAGCACAGTTCAGTAGTGTTTAAGTTTTTCTGAACAAAACATTTTCTTTTTGATAAAGACAAAATTTATTTTAAGCACAAACACAAAAAATGAGGCTAAGCACAGTTCTGTAGTGTTTTATCGTTCTTCAGCATAGGACATTCTCGAAGAAGCGCTTTAAGCACAGTTCTGTTGTTTTTTCCCACTTAAATAATGTGTTTTCGTACATCAATAATGTCGTTTCCTCATCAAAAAGGCAAGTTCCTTAGTATTTTAGAGCTTTTGTACGTTCTTTTTATTTTGTTCAAAGTGACATTGTGCAATGCACTTTCAGTTCAAATTCAAAAAAGCTCTTTAAGAACAGTTCTGTTGTCTTTTGGTGCTTTGTGTTTTAGTTTTCTTACATTCTTTTTTTTCAGTTTATAATTACATTAGAAAACTCATTTCCTGCATCAGTCAAGCTTATTGTCCGCATCAGACAAGCATCTAATTGTCCTTATCAGACAAACAAGGTCCCTAGTGATTTAGAGCTTTTGTATTACTTTAACTTTGTTCAGTGTGACATTGTGCAATGCACTTTCAGCGTCAGCCAAGCGCATAGAATCGCTTTAAGCAGTTCTGTTGTGTTTTTGTGATTAGTGTTTTATTTTTCGTACATTCTTATGTCTAAGTTAATAATTACATTTCTAAACTAATTTTCAGCATCAGACATTATCTTTTTGTTAGTAGTAATTATACAAAATGCATTTTTCTGCGTCAAACAAGCTCAAAAGAGGAATTTAAGCACATCTCTGTAGTGTTTTGTAGTTCTTCAGCATAAGACATAAGAAGCGCATCCGTATTACTTTGTTGGTATTGACATTGCACAATGTCATTATCATACAAGCTTAAAGAAGCAGGTTCTGCACAAATTTGTTGTGTTTTAGTGCTTTTGTGCTTTCTTTTTACTTTGTTGATTGTGACATTAAAATTTACATGTTCATAATCAGACAAGCTCAAAAAGATGTTAAAACCACGATTGTAGTGTTGAAGCGCTTTAAGTACAGTGTTGTATTGGTTATGTAAAATTCCAATGATTTTTTGTTAGTAACATTGCAAATGCATCAGGGCAAGCTCATTGAATCAGATCTAGTGTTTTTTTTTTTGTTTTGTTGTTTCGACATAACTTGCTCAAAGAAGTGCTTTCAAAACTATTTTGTAGTGTTTTCGTACTTTCCTTATACTTTATAAATAAATCACAAAAGTAAGTTTCAGCATGAAACCAGCTTAAAAGAGTTTTAAGTTGAATTTTGTTGTATTCTGGAGCTTTTGTGCGTTACTTTGTTGCTTAAGACATTGCACAAAGCATTTTCAGTGTCAGACAAGCTCAAATAAGCGCTTTCAGCACTTATTGTGTTTTCCTGCTTAGTGTTTTCGTACATTCTTATTTCTTAGTTCGTAATTACATTACAAAACTCATTGTCATCATCAGACAAGCTTATTGTCCGCATCAGACAAGCAAGTTCCCTAGTTTGCAATGCACTTTCAGCGTCAAGCAAGCTCATAGAATCGCTTTAGTCACAGTATTGTTGTACTATTGCACATTCCAGTCTTTTTGTTTATGGGAATTTACCAAAATGCATTTTTAGCGTCAAACGACCTCAAAAAGCATTTAACTTGTAGTGCTTAGTGTATTAGCGTTTCAGTACATTAGTTCAATGTGACATTGTGCAATGCACTTTCAGCGACAGTCAAGCTCATGTAATCGCTTTAGAAACAGTATTGTTGCAATATTTTTGCACAGTCCTATCTTTTAATTTATTTTAATTTTACAAAATGTATTTTTAGCGTCAAACAAGCTCAAAAAGCGCTTTAAGAACCGTTCTGTTGTGTTTAGTATTTTCGTACATTCTTATTTCTTAGCAAAGTTTTTTGTTAGAAACATTGGACAATGCATTTTCAGTGTAAGACAAGCTCAAATGAGCGCTTAAAGCACAGTTCTATAGTGTTTTTGTACAATAACATTTCTTTTGATAGAGACATTACGTAATTTATTTTAAGCATATGACAAGCACAGAACAGCTCTGTAGTGTTTTATCGTTCATCAGCACAAGACATTCTCGAAGAAGCGCTTTAAGCACAATTCTGTTGTTTTTTTCCTGCTTAGTGTTTTTGTACTTTCTTATTTCTTAGTTCATAATTACAAAAATCATTTTCAGCATAAGACATTTACGTGAAATCGCTTTAAGCACAGAGCTGTTGTTATCGTGTTTTGTGTTTTATTGTTTTCACACATTCTTATTTCTAAGTTTATAATTGCATTATAAAACTCATTTTCACAATTACATTTCAAGCTTATTTTCCCAATCAGACAAGCAAGATCGCTAGTATTTTAGTGCTTATGTACTGTACGTTCCTTTTACTTTTTTTAAAGCGACGTTGTGCAATGCACTTTCAGCGACAGTCATGCTCATGGAATCGATTTAGAAACAATATTGTTGTATTATTTTTGCCTATTCCTATCTTTTTATTTAAATTAATTTGACAAAATGCATTTTCAACGTCAAACTGCTCAGAAAAGACATTTTCGTGGAATCGCGTTAAGCACAGATCTGTTGTTATCGTCTTTTGTGTTTTATTGTTTTCGCACATTCTTATTTCTAAGTTTATAATTACATTAGAAACTCATTTTCAGCAACAGACAAGCTTATTTTCCCAATCAGACAAGCAAGTGCTCTAGTATTTTAGTGCTCATTTTAATTTGTTTAAAGTGACATTGTGCAATGCATTCAGCTTGAGCCAAACTTAAAGAATTGCTTTAGGCACTGAATGGTTGTGTTGTAATATTTTTGCACATTCCAATCTTTTAATAAGTAGTAATATAAAGTAATTGACTAATCTTTAGCGTAAAAACAAGCTCAAAAGCACAGTTCTGTGTTTTCGTGTGTGGTATTTTCGTATTTTCTAATTTCTTAGTTTATAATCGCATTACAAATCATTATAAATTTATAATTTTCGAATTTTTAGTGATTTAGTGCTTTTGTACGTTCTTATTACTTTGTTCAAAGTGACATTGTACAATGAAATTTAAGCGTCAGAAATGCTCATATAATCGCTTTAAGCACAGTACTGTTGCGTTGTAATATTTTTGCAAATCTACATCAACATTTATAGTGATTTTACAAAATTTATTTTTAGCGTCAAACAAGGTCAAAAAGGCGCTTCATACACAGTTCTGTATTGTTTTAGTTTTTTTTATACATTTTTGTTACATTATTTCTAGTGACAATGAACAATTTATGTTCAGTGTCAGACAAGCTCAGATTAGCGCTTAAAACACAGTTCTGTAGTGTTTCAGTGTTTTTGTACATTAACATTTCATTTTGATCAAACAAGCACCAGACAAGCTTGCTGTCCAAATTGAAGCACAGCTCTGTAGTGTTTTGTAGATCGTAAGTAAAATATATTCTCGAAGAAGCTCTTTAACAGTTTCAAAAAAGCGCTTTGAACACAGTTCTGTAGTGTTTAAGTGTTTTTATACATTGACATTTCTTTTTGATCAAACAAGCAATACATTACAGTATTTACATTACAAAACTCATTTTCATTATCAGACAAGCTTATTGTCCGAATCAGACAAGCAAGTTCTCTAGTGAATTAGTGCGTTGATACGTTCCTTTTAATTTGTTGTTTCTTTTACTTTGTTGATTGTAGTGTTGTAGTGGTTATATAAAATTTAAATGATTTTTGTTAGTATTATGCACAATGCATTGTAAGCATCAGGAAAGCTCATAGATTCGCTTTAAGCACATTACTGTTGTGCTGTAATATAATGTAACATTCCTATCTTTTTGTTTACGTTTTGTTTACGTTTCAAGCAAAGTTTTGCTGTTTTAATACATTCCGATTACTTTGGTCAAAGTGACAATGCACAATGCATATTCAGCGTCTGACAAGCTTAAAAAAGCACTTTCAGCACGATTCTGTAGTTCTTCAGTGCTTTTGTGCGTTCCTATTACACTGTTGATTGTGACATTAAAATTTACATGTTCATAATCAGACAAGCTAAAAAAAATTGCTTTGACAGTTTGTAGTTTTGTAGTGGTTATGTAAAATTAAAATGATTTGTTGTTAGTAACATTGCACAATGCATTTTCAGCGTCAGAAAAGCTCATAGAATCGCTTTGGGCACAGTACTGTTGCTTTGTAATATTTTTGCACATTCCTATCTTTTTGATTACAGTGATTTTACAAAATGCATTTTTGCGTCAAACAAGCTCAAACGAGGAATTTTAGCACAGCTCTGTAGTGTTTTGTAGTTTTCAGCATAAGATATACTCGAAGAAGCTCTTAAACAGGTTTTTAGTTTCATTTATTCTAGTGAATTAGTGCATATGTACGTTCCTATTACTTCGTTCAAAATGACATTGTACAATGCAATTTCAGCGTCAGAAAAGCTCATAGAATCGCTTTAGGCACAGTCTCGTTGTGTTGTACTATTTTTGCACATTTCTAATTCTATAAAAGTGATTTTACAAAATGCATTTTTAGCGTCAAACAAGCTCAAACGAGGAATTTTAGCACAGCTCTGTAGTGTTTTATAGTTTTATAGTGACATTGCAAATTAGCGCTTAAGGCACAGTTTAGTGGTTTTTAAGTATTTTTAAACAGCCGTATACTCTGTTAAAATTAACATTGCACAATGCATTTAACTCTGGAGAGTTAAAACCGTTTTCTGTTCGTAGGAACCGCGTTCTGTTTTTGTTTTGTACACCAGCGCATAAACACTGTTTTCCTTTAGAATTACAGCCGTTTTGTCCGAACGAAGCGCGTTTGTGTTTGTTTGGTTGTTGGTTTTTATATTCAAGCTTATCATCGCCTGTTTCGTCCGGAATTAAAGCCATTTTTCTGTGACTACCAGCAGAAGCGCCGGTGAAACCAACATAAACATCAACTTCAACTCATCTTCTAAAGCTAGGTACATTTCTTTGTAATAATGGCCCCAGCAGGAGCTTTATATCCCTGTATCGAGTGCAACATGTTCAGTTATTCCTTCTCCGTGTTTAGTGATAACTTTATATGTGATAAGTGTAGATTAGTTGTTAGTCTGACGGAGAAGATCTCAGTGTTAGAGGGGCGCATTCGGGCGTTAGAACAGACTAGTAGTGAGGGCTTAGATACAGCTGTAGCAGTCCCGAATGCCAGCAGTTCAGGTACAGAACCCCAGACTCCGGCATTAGAGCCTTCACAGCGGGCGACTGGGTGACGTCTCGGCGACATAGTCGTAGGGCAAAGCACCGACCATCTCAGTTGCACGTGTCCAACAGGTTTTCCCCACTCAGTGACCCACCCGCTGAGAAGCCTGTTAATGTAAGTGCTCTGGTTATAGGAGATTCTCAGCTCCGACACGTGCGTATTGCAACCCCCATAGAGACACCAGCAACCATAGTCACCTGCATTTCTTGCAGCATAGGTGACAGGCTTTACCACCGCGTTAGTGTAGCGGCAGACAGAGGTAAATGACGATCCAGAGCCAAGACCAGGCAGCAGACAAACAGGCCTAACCGACTGTCTGCGAGTCGCCATCGGACGTCACCCGGAATCCTTAGGTCACAAACCATTGAGACTGTGTCTGTTTACCGTGGCAGGTGTAAGCCAAAACAATATCAAAAAATATGTCATAATAACTTAATTTAAATTAATCTAAATGAGCATCATGAAAACCATAGTAGGGCTAAACTAAAGTTAGGACTTCTAAATATCAGGTCACTTGCATTCAAAACAGTAATTGTAAATTAAATAATTACAGATAATTGTCTTAGTGCACTTTGTTTAACTGAGACCTGGGCTAGACCTGATGAGTATCTAGGTTTAAATGAAGCATCTCCTCCGGGTTACAGTTATGAACATAAGCCACGTCTTAGCGGTCGTGGTGGAGGAATAGCCACAATTTATGATAAAGACATAGGTCTTACTGTAAAATCATCTCCCACAACAAACTCGTTTGAGGTTCTTATCTCTGACATAACCAATAAATGTTCATCTGATAAAACTAGTATGTTTAAGCTGGTTACTGTTTATCGACCCCCTGGTCCTTACTCAGAATTTCTTAACGAATTTGCCGATTTTCTTTCTAAATTAGTTTTATCAACTAAAAAAGCTTTAATTGTTGGTGACTTTAATATTCATTATGAGGATAAGTGTAATCCACTCAAAATTGCGTTTGATTCTATTTTAGAATCCTTAGGCATCACCCAAAATGTAACAGGACCCACTCACCGCTGTAAACATACCTTAGATTTATTACTTACTTATGGTATAAACATAGACAACATGGAAATTGTACCACAGAATGACTTAATTTCTGATCACTCCCTACTAATATATGAAGTGTCCCTATCCAATAATATACAGCAACCACATCGTTTTAAATGTAAGCGCACTATTACATCTGCAACTGCAGCAGTGTTCATAAACTGCCTACCAGAATTACCAAATATACCAGCATCAGAACCTAAAGAACTAGATCAGGCAACTCAAAACCTAGAGACCGTACTGCGCACAACCTTAGATAACGTAGCCCCACTCAAAACTAAATTGATTAGGGAGAAAGAACTTGCTCCTTGGTACAATGACCACACATGCGCACTTAAACAAGCAGCACGGAAATTAGAACGCAAGTGGCGTCACACTACACTGGAGGTGTATAAGATTGCTTGGAAAGATGCTCTAACTGAGTATAAACATGCACTTATAAAAGCTAAATCTTTATATTATTCGTCCCTAATTGTCACGTGGGAGAGAAAGGACTCAAACGCGGAGGTTTAAATAAATAAAAGTTTATTTATTAACAGAAAAACACAGAACATCACACACAAGACAGAACTCAAAAACAAACATAAGGAACCCCGATGGACTTTAGCTGGGGAATGCAGGCAGCAACAAAAAGAAAAGAAGAAAACTAAAAGACGCTGGGCGCGAACCCCGGCCGCTCGGGTGAGAGCCGGGCGCGTAACCAGCGCGCTGCTGCAGCGGGGGAAAGCAGATGACTTCATGCGCTTAAGGCGCTACAATTATTTTTGGCTACAAAGCCTCGAAATCGCCTCAGGCAGGTTACAGACGGCTCCGTTATCAGCCGCAGCTAGAGCCAATCTGTTAAAGCACACGAAAAGGGTGCAGATTCGAACCGGGTGAGCTGGCAGAACGGCCACGCACTTGGCGGTGTCGCCACCCAGCGGTTGCAGAATCCCAGACTACATGTTTTGAGCTACAAAGCCCCGAAATCGCCTCAGGCGCAGTTCGGGGTAACAGACGGCTCCTTCATCAGCCGCAGCTAGAGCCAATCTGTTAAAGCACACAAAAGGGTGCGGATTCGAACCGGGGAGGCTGGCAGGACAGCCGCGCACTTAGCGGTGTCGCCACCCAGCGGTTGCTGAATCCCAGAATAATTATTTTTAAGCTACCGAAAACCCCGAAATCGCCCCTGGCGAAGTTCGGGGGCAACAGAGGGCTCCGTCATCAGCCGCAGCTAGAGCCACTCTGTTATGCAAACTGAGTAAAGAAAACCGGTTAACAAAACAGTTACCCAAGCTCCTAGTGCGGATTCGAACCGGGGGTGCTGGCAGACCAACCGAGTGTCTTACCGAGACGCCACCCACCGGCTGCCGAATACCACAGCTAGAGTAGCTAGGTACACATTAGCGGGGAGAGGACCAGCGCCGTGTCGCGGGGCTGGCTTCACCCGCTAATGCTAAATGCTAACGGGTAAAAATAAAAACAGTACGAGGACTGCACGACATCGCACCACGCTACTTCTAAGAAGGTAAAAGAAAAGCTAATTACCTCAACCTTGCAGTCTACACACCCTGATGGCCTAATGCCACCGGGGGTACCTCTAAAACTACAAAAGAAGCGTGGGGGAGCCGTCAGCAGTCCCCACGGACACCGCAGTGCCCAAAACAAAAGGAGCAAACAAGACAAAAGGTGCGACACCTGCAGCCAGGCGGCGTACCCTTAAATAAGGGAGCCGCAGCTGCAGGTCGTCCACCCTAACGAGCTGGCCTAGTATTAAAGGCCTAGCTCTGTACTGCTCTGTAAGGCCTGTGACGTCAGGGAAGAGTGGTAAGTCCCACAAACGCCACAGAACCATTACAGTACCCCCTCCTTAAAGGGACCTCTCCTGAGGTCCCTAGCCAGCGGTCCAGTTCCCCCAGGTTGCTCTAAGCAACCAGGGAGTGCCCCCCCAAAAAAATTATTGGGAGAGAATGGGGGTCCTCCACTGAGTCCAGAAATGGTCGCACCTTTCTGTCACGTGGGAGAGAAAGGGCTCAAACGCGGAGGTTTAAATAAATAAAAGTTTATTTATTAACAGAAAAACACAGAACATCACACACAAGACAGAACTCAAAAACAAACATAAGGAACCCCGATGGACTTTAGCTGGGGAATGCAGGCAGCAACAAAAAGAAAAGAAGAAAACTAAAAGACGCTGGGCGCGAACCCCGGCCGCTCGGGTGAGAGCCGGGCGCTTAACCAGCGGGGGAAAGCAGATGACTTCATGCGCTTAAGGCGCTACAATTATTTTTGGCTACAAAGCCTCGAAATCGCCTCAGGCGCAGTTCGAGGTAACAGACGGCTCCGTTATCAGCCGCAGCTAGAGCCAATCTGTTAAAGCACACGAAAAGGGTGCAGATTCGAACCGGGTGAGCTGGCAGAACGGCCACGCGCTTGGCGGTGTCGCCACCCAGCGGTTGCAGAATCCCAGACTACATGTTTTGAGCTACAAAGCCCCGAAATCGCCTCAGGCGCAGTTCGGGGTAACAGACGGCTCCTTCATCAGCCGCAGCTAGAGCCAATCTGTTAAAGCACACAAAAGGGTGCGGATTCGAACCGGGGAGGCTGGCAGGACAGCCGCGCACTTAGCGGTGTCGCCACCCAGCGGTTGCTGAATCCCAGAATAATTATTTTTAAGCTACCGAAAACCCCGAAATCGCCCCTGGCGAAGTTCGGGGGAAACAGAGGGCTCCGTCATCAGCCGCAGCTAGAGCCACTCTGTTATGCAAACTGAGTAAAGAAAACCGGTTAACAAAACAGTTACCCAAGCTCCTAGTGCGGATTCGAACCGGGGGTGCTGGCAGACCAACCGAGTGTCTTACCGAGACGCCACCCACCGGCTGCCGAATACCACAGCTAGAGTAGCTAGGTACACATTAGCGGGGAGAGGACCAGCGCCGTGTCGCGGGGCTGGCTTCACCCGCTAATGCTAAATGCTAACGGGTAAAAATAAAAACAGTACGAGGACTGCACGACATCGCACCACGCTACTTCTAAGAAGGTAAAAGAAAAGCTAATTACCTCAACCTTGCAGTCTACACACCCTGATGGCCTAATGCCACCGGGGGTACCTCTAAAACGACAAAAGAAGCGTGGGGGAGCCGTCAGCAGTCCCCACGGACACCGCAGTGCCCAAAACAAAAGGAGCAAACAAGACAAAAGGTGCGACACCTGCAGCCAGGCGGCGTACCCTTAAATAAGGGAGCCGCAGCTGCAGGTCGTCCACCCTAACGAGCTGGCCTAGTATTAAAGGCCTAGCTCTGTACTGCTCTGTAAGGCCTGTGACGTCAGGGAAGAGTGGTAAGTCCCACAAACGCCACAGAACCATTACACTAATAGAGAAAAATAAAAACAATCCCAGATTCCTTTTCGAGACAGTGTCCAAATTAACTAAAAACGTCAATGAAACTGAATCTAATATACCACCTGACAGTACCAGCGATGATTTTTTAAAAATTCTTTAACGATAAGATAGAAAAAATACGACTTCAGAGTCAGAGTGTCACTTGCCAATGTTAATTATGGACTCACTCTGAGCAGCATTGGTGAGAATAGTGATGATAATAGTAACGAGTTAACCCAACTAAATTCCTTTAATCCAATCTCCCAAAATGAACTAACTGTGTTGATTAAATCATCGAAGTCATCATCGTGTATACTCGATCCTGTTCCAACTCGTTTACTTAATGATTTACTCCCAGCTATTGTAGAGCCCCTGCTTACATTAATCAATGCATCCCTTAGCCTTGGGTATGTACCTAAATTGTTTAAAAGTGCCGTTATTTACCCCTGATTAAAAAACCTAATCTTGATCCACATGTTTTATCTAATTATAGGCCAATTTCAAACCTTCCTTTTGTCTCTAAGATATTAGAAAAAGTCGTTTCCAAACAATTATGTTATTATTTGAATGAAAATTGTATTCATGAAAAATTTAAATCAGGATTTAGACCCAACCATAGTACCGAAACTGCATTAATTAGAGTACTTAACGAGTTGTTAATGTCTTCTGATAATGGATGTGTCTCTTTTCTTGTTCTATTAGATCTTAAGTGCAGCGTTTGATACGGTCGATCATAACATTTTACTGGAGAGGCTAGAAAATACAGTAGGTGTTAAAGGACTCGCACTCTCTTGGTTTTAATCATATCTGACTGACCGCTCGCAATTTGTTTATGTAAATAATAAATGCTCGGAAACTACAAAAGTAAAGTGTGGTGTTCCACAGGGGTAAGTACATGGGACCGCTATTGTTTACACTCTATATGCTTCCACTAGGTGAAATTATTCATAAACATGGCATAAAATTTCACTGCTATGCAGATGACACACAGCTGTATATATCAGCCAAACCAAATGATACTGACACAATCAGTACGATAGAAGATTGTGTAAACGACATAAAAAACTGGATGTCAGGTAATTTTCTTTTACTTAATTCAGATAAAACTGAGGTTTTACTTGTTGGCTCTAAAGCTGCAAGAGACAAGTTGTCTAACCTGGTGCTAAACCTAAACACTTTCTCTGTTACTCCCAGCTCAGATGTAAAAAACTTAGGTGTCACAATAGATTCAGATCTCTCCTTTGATACACACGTTAATAATATTACTAGAGTTGCTTTCTATCATTTGCGTAATATTTCTAAAATAAGAAATATACTATCTGTTAATGACGCCGAAAAACTGATCCATGCGTTTATAACTTCTCGGTTAGATTATTGTAATGCTCTTCTAACTGGATGCTCTGGTAGATCCATAAACAAACTCCAGTTAGTTCAAAATGCAGCAGCTCGAGTGTTAACTAGAACTAAAAAATTTGATCATATTACTCCTGTTCTATCATCTCTACACTGGCTGCCAGTTAAATTCCGCATTGATTACAAAATACTTTTACTAACCTATAAAGCGCTACATGGTCTGGCTCCACAGTATCTGAGTGAGCTTATTAATCACTACAACCCAGCGCGTCTACTTCGTTCACAAGATGCAGGGTTACTTATAGTTCCTAGAATTAAAAAGATCACAGCTGGTGGAAGAGCATTTTCTTACAAAGCTCCACAACTTTCGTGTATTTATTTAAAGTATCCTCCAGGCCACCCAAGAAGGATGGGCCCTGCTGAGTCTGGTTCCGCTCAAGGTTTCTTCCTGTAATTTTCAGGGAGTTTTTCCTTGCCACAGTCGCCCTCGGCTTGCTCAACAGGGGTTTTTGTATCTGTTGGTCCTGGATTTTGTAAAGTTGCTTTGAGACAATGTCTATTGTAAAAAGCGCTATATAAATAAAGTTGACTTGACTTGACTTGACTTGGCATCATCATACAATTTTAAAAATTCACTTTCAGCAAAATTCTGTAGTGTTTTGTATGTACATATTTCTTGATATTGACATTTCACAATGCATGTTTAGTTTAAAACAAGCTTAATGCAGTGCTTCAAGCTAAGTTTTACTGTTTTAAACCATTTCGATTACTTTGTTAAAAATGCCATTGCAGAATTCATTTTAAGCGTCAGACAAGCTTCAACCAAGAAAATAAGCAGAGATCCAGGTTTTTTTTTTTTTGACATAACCTTTCAAATTTATCTGCGTAAAACAAGCTCAAAGATGTGCTTTCAAAACTATTTTGTAGTGCTGTCATACTTTCCTTATACTTTGTAAATAAATAAATCACAAAATTACATATCAGCATGAGACCAGCTTAAAACAGTTTTTACGTGAGTTTTGTTGTATTTTGGAGCTTTTGTGCTTTACCTTGTTGATTAAGACATTGCGCAATGCATTTTCAGTCAGACAAGCTCAAATAAGCGCTTGTCAGCACAGTTCTGTTGTGTTTTCCTGCTTAGTGTTTTAGTGTTTTCGTACATTCTTATTTCTTAGTTCATAATTTACAAAATTCATTTTCAGCATCAGGCAAGCTTATTGTCGGCATCAGACAAGCAAGTTCCCTTGTTTGTTAGTGGTTATGTACGTTCCTTTTAATTTGTTCAAAGTGACATTGTGCAATGCACTTTCAGCGTCAGGCAAGCTCATAGGAACGCTTTAGGCACCGTATTGTTGTAATATTGCACATTCCATTTACATTTACATTTTCAGCATTTAGCAGACGCTTTTATCCAAAGCGACTTACACAGTGAGCGGAACACAATGAGCAATTGAGGGTTAAGGCGCTTTAAGAACCGTTCTGTTGTGTTGTCGTGCTTAGTGTATTAGCGTTTTCCTACATTCTTATTTCTTAGCAAATGTTTTTTTGTTATTAGTGTAAGACAAGCTCAAATCTTTTTCACACCTATCTTTTTGTTTATAGTGATTTTACAAAATGCATTTTTAGCGTCAAACAAGCTCTAAAAAGCGCATTATACGCAGTTCTGTATTGTTTTAGGTTTTTTTATACATATCAGTTACATTGTTTATAGTGACATTGTACAAAGCATTATCAGTGTCAGACAAGCTCAAATTAGCACTAAAAGCACAGTTCAGTAGTGTTTAAGTTTTTCTGAACAAAACATTTTCTTTTTGATAAAGACAGAATTTATTTTAAGCACAAACACAAAAAATAAGGCTAGCACAGCTCTGTAGTGTTTTATCGTTCTTCAGCGTAGGACATTCTCGAAGAAGCGCTTTAAGCACAGTTCTGTTGTTTTTTCCCGCTTAAATAATGTGTTTTCGTACATCAATGTCGTTTCCTCATCAAAAAGGCAAGTTCCTTAGTATTTTAGAGCTTTTGTACGTTCTTTTTTTTTTGTTCAAAGTGACATTGTGCAATGCACTTTCAGCTCAAACTCAAAAAAGCTCTTTAAGAACAGTTCTGTTATTTTTTGGTGCTTTGTGTTTTAGTTTTCTTACATTTTTTTCAGTTTATAAATACATTAGAAAACTCATTTCCAGCATCAGACAAACATCTAATTGTCCTCATCAGACAAGAATCCTAGTGATTTAGAGCTTTTGTATTACTTTTACTTTCTTCAATGTGACATTGTGCAATGCACTTTCAGCGTCAGCCAAGCTCATAGAATCGCTTTAAGCAGTTCTGTTGTGTTTTTGTGATTAGTGTTTTATTTTTCGTACATTCTTATGTCTAAGTTAATAACTGCATTTTTAAACTAATTTTCAGCATCAGACATTATCTTTTTGTTAGTAGTAATTATACAAAATGCATTTTCTGCGTCAAACAAGCTCAAAAGAGGAATTTAAGCACATCTCTGTAGTGTTTTGTAGTTCTTCAGCATAAGACATAAGAAGCGCATCCGTTTTACTTTGTTGGTATTGACATTGCATAATGTCATTATCATACAAGCTTAAAGAAGCAGGTTCAGCACAATTTGTTGTGTTTTAGTGCTTTTGTGTGTTCTTTTTACTTTGTTGATTGTGACATTAAAATGTACATGTTCATAATCAGACAAGCTCAAAAAGAGGTTAAAACCACGATTGTAGTGTTGAAGCGCTTTAAGTACAGTGTTGTATTGGTTATGTAAAATTCCAATGATTTTTTGTTAGTAACATTGCAAATGCATCAGGGCAAGCTCATTGAATCAGATCTAGTGGGGTTTTTTTTGTTGTTGTTTCGACATAACTTTTCGCATTTATCTGCGTAAAACAAGCTCAAAGAAGTGCTTTCAAAACTATTTTGTAGTGTTTTCGTACTTTCCTTATACTTTATAAATAAATCACAAAAGTAAGTTTCAGCATGAAACCAGCTTAAAAGAGTTTTAAGTTGAATTTTGTTGTATTCTGGAGCTTTTGTGCGTTACTTTGTTGCTTAAGACATTGCACAAAGCATTTTCAGTGTCAGACAAGCTCAAATAAGCGCTTTCAGCACTTATTGTGTTTTCCTGCTTAGTGTTTTCGTACATTCTTATTTCTTAGTTCGTAATTACATTACAAAACTTATTGTCATCATCAGACAAGCTTATTGTCCAAATCAGACCAGCAAGTTCCCTAGTTTGCAATGCACTTTCAGCGTCAAGCAAGCTCATAGAATCGATTTAGTCACAGTATTGTTGTAATATTGCACATTCCAGTCTTTTTGTTTATGGGAATTCACCAAAATGCATTTTTAGCGTCAAACGACCTCAAAAAGCACTTAACTTGTAGTGCTTAGTGTATTAGCGTTTCAGTACATTCGTTCAATGTGACATTGTGCAATGCATTTTCAGCGACAGTCAAGCTCATAGAATCGCTTCAGAAACAGTATTGTTGCAATATTTTTGCACAGTCCTATCTTTTAATTTATATTAATTTTACAAAATGCATTTTTAGCATCAAACAAGCTCAAAAAGCGCTTTAAGAACCGTTCTGTTGTGTTTAGTATTTTCGTACATTCTTATTTCTTAGCAAAGTCTTTAACTCATTAAAGCACTGTGATGGATGTTATAATGATGGATTCTATGATGGCTGTGTAGAACTGCACCATCAGCTCTTGGGGTAGGTTGAACTTCCTCAGCTGGTACAGGAAGTACATCCTCTGTTGAGCCCTCTTGATGATGGAGTTGATGTTGCTGTCCCACTTCAGGTCCTTGGAGATCGTTGTGCCCAGGAACTTGTAGGACTCCACAGCCATCACAGTTCTGTCTAAGATGGTGAGTGCTGGCAGGGTTGGGGGGCTCCTCCTGAAGTCCACGGTCATCTCCACTGTTTTTGCTGTGTTCAGCTCCAGATTGTTCTGACTGCTCCAGAGGACAACCTGATCAACCACCCGTCTATAAGCAGACTCATCACTGTCACTGATGAGACCAATGACTGCAAACTTCAGGATGTCATCTGCAAACTTCAGGATTTTAACAGAGGAGTCCATGGAGGTAGTCATTTGTGTACAGCGAGAAGAGCAGTGGGGAGAGTACACAACCCTGATGGACACCCGTGTTGATGGTTCGGGTCCCTGAAGTACACTTTCCCAGCCACACATGCTGTTTTCTGCCAGTAAAAAAGTCAGTTATCCACTGGCAGGTGGAGGCTGGTACGCTGAGTTCAGTCAGTTTGCTGTGTAGTTGTGCTGGAATAATTGTGTTGAAGGCTGAGCTGAAGTCCAGGAACAGAATTCTTGCATAAGTTCCTGGGTGATCAAGGTGTTGGAGGATGATTTATTTATTTAAGTTTTAACGCCATGTTTAACACATTGGTGTCATTTAATGGCAGTAATAGGTATTATGTACGTATGTGTCTTCATATTTTGGTCCATATTATATGTTCATTTTTATTTTTATGGTTGCAAGGTAGGTTAAAAGTCTTCTTGTGTTGTCTTGTGTGAGAGTCTCTTTGATAGTTTCTGGCATGTGTGCTTGTTCTCTTTCTTTAGTGTATTTTGGGCATTCTATCAAGATGTGTTTTATTGATATAGGTGTTTGGCAGGTTTCACAAGTTGGGGTTTTTTCTCCTTTTTGTTGGAGGATGAAGTGGAGACCCATGTTCACTGCATCGTCCACCGACCGGTTGGCCCGATAGGCAAATTGCAGGGGGTCCAGCAGGGGTCCGTGATTTCCTTAATGTGGTTGAGAACCAGTCTTTCAAAGGACTTCATGACCACAGAGGTCAGGGCAACAGGTCTGTAGTCATTTAGTCATGTGGTAGTTGCCTTTTTGGGAATGGGTATTATTGTGGAGCATTTAAAACAGGACGGAACAACACACAGCTCCAGTGATCTGTTGAAGATCTTAGTGAAGACAGGTGCAAGCTGGTCTGCACAGGTCCTCAGGCAGGAGGGAGAGATTCCATCAGGGCCCGGGGCCTTCTTGACTGGCATTTGGCAAGCATTTAAAACAGGATGGAACAACACACAGCTCCAGTGATCTGTTGAAGATCTTAGTGAAGACAGGTGCAAGCTGGTCTGCACAGGTCCTCAGGCAGGAGGGAGAGATTCCATCAGGGCCCGGGGCCTTCTTGACTTTCTGTTTTTTAAAAAGTCTAAGCACGTCTTCCTCGCAGATCTTTAGGGCAGGCTGGATGAGTGGCTGATAGTCAGATGGGTGTGAAGTGGTGTTGGATGGGAGCTCGTTGCTGGGCTGTTCAAACCTGCAGTAGAATCTGTTAAGGTCGTCGGCCAGTTGACAATCTCCCATTGTCTGTGTACACCTACAGCTTTTGTAGCTGGTGATGTTCTGCAGACACCTCCAGGCGGTTGATGGCTCATTTGTGGACATCATGCTGCTTGTTGGAGTAGTTCTTCTTTGCAGCCTTGATCTCTTTGGTTAGGGTGTTCCTTGCCTGGTTGTACAGTGCCTGGTCCCCACGTCTATATGCTACCTCCTTAGACCGGCGCAGCTGTTTTAATTTGGCATTAAAACAGGGCTTGTCATTGTATTTAATGCGAGTCCTGGTGGGAACACAGATGTCTTCACAAAAGCTGATGTATGAGTGTCCGTGTATTCATCCAGGCTGCTTGTGGCATCATCAAACACACACCAGTCTGTTAATTCCATGCAGTCCTGAAGCTTTTCTTTAGCCTCATTAGTCCATTTCTTCACCGTGCTGACTACAGGTTTGGCACACTTGAGCTTCTGTCTGTAGGTTGGGAGAAGATGAACTAAACAGTGGTCAGATAGCCCCAGTGCTGCACGAGGGACAGAGCGATACGCACCTTTAAATACAGTGTAGCAGTGATCTAAAATGTTGCTCTCCCTGGTGGGGCAGGTAACATGCTGTCTGTATTTAGGTAGTTCGTTGTTAAGTTTTGTTAAGTTAAAGTCTGTTAAAGTCCCCTAAAATGATGAAAACATGTGTGTTTGTGCTCCGCGCTGAGGATGTGATCAGCGAGAGCGCTCAGTGCCTCGCGCGCGCACGCTTGAGGTGGAATGTAAACACCAACAAGCACAACTGATGAAAATTCCCGCGGACAATAAAACGGTCTACAGTTCAAGAAAAGTGATTCCAGATTAGGGCTGCATGTTTTCATCAACACTGTGACATTCTGTACACCAGCCTTGGTTGATATAAAAGCAAATTCCGCCGCCTTTTTTCTTGCCGGAAAGCTCCGCGTCGCGGTCCGCTCGGTGGAGATGAAAGCCGTGCAGGTGGAGCGCGCTGTCCGGGACGGAATCATTGAACCAGGTCTCAGTGAAGCACAGTACAACAGAGAGAGCAAATTCCTTGTTGGTACGGTTTAACAGTGAAAGTTCGTCCATTTTATTTCCTAAAGAGCGAAGGTCCGCGCTGTCGGAGTTTGACGAGCGCTCCGGTGCGCTTCCCACGTCTGCGCGTCCGCCTGCGTCTGCTCAGGAGCGCAGCCGCTTCGCTGACCAAAATGTCCAAAAAACTGTCCGAAAATGAAAAATCAGAAAATATACCTGGTGGCATGAGCTGCCTGATGTTCAGCAGATCTTCTGAGCTGTATTGGAGTGTTTTTGGATCACACGTGCCATAACAAACAAACAAAAACAAACAAAAACAAACAAAGCACTACGGAGCTCCTAACCAGTGTCGCCATCTGCGGCGCCATCTTGGTCATGTTGATGTTATAAAATCACTTAAAAATTAAACACATTTGAAATACATGTTTGAGATTGAGATCAATGGATCTATCGATATGTGCTACCTATAGTTTACAGTAAGATATATCTCTTTTAAGATGTGCTAACTGATCTGTGGTGTGCTACCTAAAGTTTATAGTAAGATACTGATCTAGCAAGATGTACTACCACTAGTTTACAATACGATATATATATATGTATTAATATGTGCTTAATATAGTTTATAATAAGATACTAATAGTATCTTATATAGTAATATTTAATAGTAATATAGTGTAGACCAGGGTTTAAAATGTTTATTTAGGGTTGTTATAGTAATATAGTGTATACCAGGGTTTTAAATGTTTATTTAGGGTTGTAATAGTAATATAGTGTATACCAGGGTTTAATATGTTTATTTAGGGTTGGTTATAGTATGTTGTATGAGGGGCTCTGGAGAGAGGTAGCACCTTTGCAACTTGACTGCTGCTTCCTGATCAGGAAGGACAGGTACACTGGTCCTCCTCCATCCTTCAATTCTTTCACATGTGGCTCCAAGCGCCATACCCCGGGACCTTGCCTCAGCAGGCGTGCTAAACCATGTGAGGGAGTGGTGGTTACACAACACCACTGGGCAGTGTAAACGTGCATTTAGGGTAAAGGGAGCTCTTCAGCCCTGGTGGGCAGCCCTCTAGGACAAGGAAAAGTCTGATTTAACACCCTTGAGATACCAAGGAAAAACAGCAACGGCTTTTCAACCAGGAAACATCAGGACTGGTTTGAAACATCAGGACTCAGTTCAGCTGAGATGGCGGCGCGTGCAGACGCAGCGACTGGATGCTCTCCGTACCTTTGTAGTTTTTTCGTTTTTTTTCTTGTTTTATGTTTGTCAGTACATGTAGTAGTAGCAGTGAGCTGCTCATACACTCGAGCACAACTCATCTGCATCAGTGAACAGTACAAGGAGTACAGTTTTAATTCGGAAAACATTCCACCGGAGATACTTCACTCACCTGAGCCCCATGGAGCTATCCTCCCGGCAAAGCCACGAAGGCGACGTAGGGAAAGAAAGCAGAAACGGGGGAAGCGAGCCGGGCTTTGTTCGCTTTGTTCCTGATGCTGCTATCGAGTTAGATAGATGGATAGATGGATAGATGGATAGATAGATAGATAGATAGATATCAGGCAGTGTAAACGTGCATTTAGGGTAAAGGGAGCTCTTCAGCCCTGGTGGGCAGCCCTCTAGGACAAGGAAAAGTCTGATTTAACACCCTTGAGATACCAAGGAGTGCTGGACAGTCTTGATGCATGCAGACCTTGGACCCATGGACATCCATCAAGCATCCAGCACCTTTGCCCCAGCATGGGTTACTGCCCCTGTGCCTCCGGGGAAGGTTTTTGAGCCAGAGGCTAGGAGAAGGACACTCTGAAGTAAAACCTACAGCCTTGTGGTCGCCACAGCCGTCTTAGTTTGCTGAGCCACTGTGGAGTGTCACTTGGTCTAAAGGGTGGTTTTGGTGTGTGCGAGCCAATCACCACTTAAATTTTAGCGCAGACGAAATAGAGAGGAGAGTTTCTAAGTCCTGCAGCGATGGGAAAGAGACAAAAAAAGCAAGTGCAAGATGGCACTGGAAGCTGCAGTCTCGATCCTGCATGTAGGCAGCTTAGGTGCATGGGTCGTTTGATCATTGACCTGAGACAACAACATCATTCGGCAGCGCCCTGAGTGACCGAGCAGCCCTATTTAGGGACAGCTCTGCTTGCTCCATATGGAGACAGGCCTAGAAAAGGTGGCCTAAACATAGCTTGTTTCAGCTCAACCTGGTTGGCCCACTGCTGTCCACAGGCCATCTCACTATGCGGTACGACAAAGAAGAAGAACCTAAAACACGCGTGCTGGAGAACAGTGATCGCCCTCAGAGACGTTCAGTGCTAGTCGCCAAAGAAATCACCAGGCTGAACATAGACATTGCTGCTGTCAGCGAAGTTTGTTTTGCAGACCAGGGATCACTCACAGAGCATGGTGCTGGCTACACACTGTACTGGTCAGGAAAGACAAAGGAAGAGCATCATCTTTTGGGTGTTGGCTTCATGATCAAGACCTCCATTGCCAGCAGATTACACAGCTTGCCAGTCGGTCACTCAGATCGTCTTATGTCTCTACGACTTCCAATCCAGGAAAACAGATTTGCCACCCTTATCAGCATTTATGCTCCTACCCTTCAAGCTGATGCTGGAGTAAAAGAGGCCTTCTATCATGATCTGCACAACCTCCTCCAGCAGTCGATTTAAGAGACAAAGTCCTGATACTAGGCGACTTTAATGTAAGAGTGGGACGAGACTTTGAAGTATGGAAAGGAGTCATTGGCAAACATGGCATAGGCAACTGCAACGATAATGGACGCTTGCTATTGGAGTTTTGCTCAGAGCATGAGCTGTTCATCACAAACACCTTGTTCCAGCAGAAAGACAGATTCAAGACAACTTGGAGGCATCCCCGATCCAAACACTGGCACCTTTTGGATTACATCCTGACTCGACAGCGTGACTTAAAGGACATACACCATACCAGGGTGATGCCAAGTGCCGATTGCTACACCAACAATATACTGGTCCGTTGCAAAGTCTCCTTCATTTTCAAGCCTCCAAAGAAGAAGGGCCCCCAGAGCAAGAAACTTCAAGTGTCCAAGCTCAAGATTCTTGAAAAAAAAATGGAATTCCAGAAAGAGCTGGAGAAGAGATTCAGCAGCGAAGCAGACCCAGACGCTGATCCTGAACACCAGTGGACACAGCTGAAGACAGCTTTTCAAGAAACAACAGCAAAAACAGCAACGGCTTTTCAACCAGGAAACATCAGGACTGGTTTGAAACATCAGGACTCAGTTCAGCTGAGATGGCGGCGCGTGCAGACACAGCGGCTGGATGCTCTCCGTACCTTTGTAGTTTTTTTTCTTGTTTTATGTTTGTCAGTACATGTAGTAGTAGCAGTGAGCTGCTCATACACTCGAGCACAACTCATCTGCATCAGTGAACAGTACAAAGAGTACAGTTTTAATTCGGAAAACATTCCACCGGAGATACTTCACTCACCTGAGCCCCATGGAGCTATCCTCCCGGCAAAGCCACGAAGGCGACGTAGGGAAAGAAAGCAGAAACGGGGGAAGCGAGCCGGGCTTTGTTTGCTTTGTTCCTGATGCTGCTATCGAGATAGATAGATAGATAGATAGATAGATAGATAGATAGATAGATTAGATAGATAGATAGATAGATAGATAGATAGATAGATAGATAGATAGATAGATAGATAGATAGATAGATAGATAGATAGATAGATAGATAGATAGATAGATACTTTATTGATCCCGAAGGAAATTAGAGCCTTTCATTCCGTCTACAGAGCGGATAGAACAGAGGACTCCGGGAAGTGCAAAGGTGGAGGTGTGTGTATCTACAGCCACAGCAGCTGGTGCACAGACATAGACATCACAGCAAAACATTGCTCACCGGATTTGGAGTTTTTAACACCTGCGATGCAGACCGTTCTTTCTTCCGAGGGAATTCACTGTGGTTATAATCACAGCAGTATACATTCCTCCGCAAGATAATGCTAAGCTAGCGCTGAGCAGGCTTCATGACGCTGTAAACAACCAGCTGACAGAACATCCGGAATTGTTATTGTGGCAGGGGACTTTAATCACACAGACCTGAAATCGGTCATGCCGAAGTTTCATAAATGTGTGCATTTTCCCACGAGAGAAAGAAACATTCTGGATCAGGTGTACATAAACATTCCACATGCATCGGACCACATCACACTGAACCTGACCCCAGTGTACAAACCTTTGATCTGCAGGACTCGACCAACAATCAAAACCGTGCAGGTATGGAGTGAGGAAACAACCTCAATACTGAAGGACTGTTTGACAACACAGATTGGGATTTGTTTGCACAGGGGGCAGATTTGGAGGAATATGCATCATCAGTCATGGGATACATAAACTTTTGCACTGAGAATGCACTCACAACAAAAACAATAAAAGTGTTTCCCAATCAGAAGCCATGGCTAAACAGGAATGTACAGACTCTGATTAAAAGACGTGATACAGCATTCAGGACTGGAGACAGACATGCTTATTTAATAGCTCGAAGAAACCTCAAAAAAGGCATCAA
Organism: Trichomycterus rosablanca; assembly: GCF_030014385.1. NCBI lineage: Eukaryota > Metazoa > Chordata > Actinopteri > Siluriformes > Trichomycteridae > Trichomycterus > Trichomycterus rosablanca. Next base: position 13,266,158 of record NC_086010.1, read on the forward strand.
GGAGGCCAAACGCAGATACAAACATAGATAGATAGAGGAGCACATTGAGGAGCACTTCGAGAACAACAACCCCCGCAGCATGTGGAAAGGAATTAAAACACTGACGGACTACAAGACAAACACCCTGCAGGACAGTAATGACACCAGTTTACCTGATGTGTTAAATCAGTTCTTCGCTCGCTTTGATCAGCAAAACAGCTGATCACATCACACCACCTGTTGAGGAGCAGACACTGGTTCTAAAGTGTCATCAGGTGAAAACCACCCTGCAGAGAGTGGACCCCAACAAAGCAGCGGGCCCAGATGGAGTTTCTGGAAGGACACTAAAGGTCTGTGCCAACCAACTAGCTGAGGTTACAGCTAAAACAAGCTGCTGTCCCGACGTGCTTTAAAACCTCCACAGTCATACCAGTCCCCAAAAAGTCTGCAATGAAATGACTACCAACCAGTGGCACTAACACCCGGATCTGGACCAACATCAGTTTGCATATAGAACAAACAGATCCACTGAAGATGCTGTCTCAATGGCACTTCACACTGCACTGTCACATCTGGAACTTGACAGTCTCTCCGGAGAAGTAGTGGAACGTGTGGAGAGTGTGAAATTCCTTGGTCCACATATCCAACAATCTAACATGGTCCCTGAATACCTCGTACCTGAACAGAAAGGCGCACCAAAGACTGTATTTCCTGAGGAATTTAAAACAAGCTCAGCTTCCTCAAAAACTCCTGGTAAACTTCTACCGCAGCACTATTGAAAGCGTCCTCTCCAACTGCATGACTGTGTGGTACTGTGTGGAAGGACCTACATCGGGTGGTAAAAGAGGCGGAACGCATCATCGGAACCCAACTACCACAACTTGGACAGTGTTTATAACAGCTGTTTACAGAACAAGGCCGACAGCATTAGTAAGGATGCAACACACCCTGGGAGCTATCTGTTTTCCCTGTTACCATCTGGAAGGCGGTACAGGGCTATTCGTGCACACACGAACAGACTGAGGAACAGCTTCTTCCCAAGAGCTGTGGCCTCCATCACCCCTCCCAACACCTCATAGACTGTGAACTTGAACGTTGCGTATTTGCACATCTTCATACAACCATTCTCTCACTCAAGCATCATTTTTGAAACTGAACTGGTATCTCCACATAGCACAGTCACTTTTATATATTCATATTCACCCATAATTTATTTTATTATTTATCTTGAAATACATACTTTAAATTGTACTGGTTAATCTGTGTAAATATCCATACGCTTATGTAAACACTTTTGCTTCTTGTTTTTATCTTTCGGAGAGTGCCTAACTAAATTTCGTTGTACGCAAGTATAATGACAATAAAGGTTCTTCTTATTCTTCTTTTTCTTTTTGATGAATAAAGAGCTACTGGAAAAGAAACGCTACTGCCATTAACATCTCCTGGCAAAACCTGATGACCATAGCATGAAGGCTGCCTATAGGACTGCCTGCAACACCCTACAAGCCAGGGGTGAGTTTCCCAAAAGCATAGTTGCTAACTACGGTAGCAACTTACATAGTTGGAACGATGCAGTTGCGATGCAAGTGTTTTCCGAAACCATAGTTCGAATGACTGTGGTAACTACGTTGGTAAGTTGCATAGTTCAAAACATCGTAAGGCGACACAGGTGTTTTTCAAAAGCATAGTTCCAACGAACGTTCGTAACTACTGTGGTAAAGTTGTGTAGTTCCAACTACACCTGTAGATGTGTGGTAAAAAGCGTAGTTCCTGGTGGCTACGTCATCGCTGACGTAGGACACAGTTAAAGGACCGTAGTCACAATGCCATTGGAGCAGAAAGTTTACATTAATCTTGTTGTACAAACATTAAAAATGTCAAATATTTAATCATGTAGTTCTTAATGGACTTCTTTATGTATTTATGTAAATATAGTTGCATTTGTCGAATAATGAATGATATATATATTAATGGATTCATAAAGTAATGAGTGAATGAATGAAATAAATGGTTAATGGATAAATGAATGAATGAATATACGAATGAAACGGTTGTAAAGGCCCTGTATAAGTTAGAATTATTATATGTAAAATTACAAAATGAATAGTGAAGGAAAAAAGCTGTGGTTTAAATAAAGGGGGTGTGAGAGGGTGGGTTGGGGTTATAGGCCAAACATAGTTTCTATCAGAGGTGGAAAGAGTACTAAAATATTGTACTCAAGTAAAAGTACAGTACTATTACTTTAATAAATTTGTACTTAAGTACGAGTAAAATTACTAGTCTAAAAATATACTCAAGTAAAAAGTAACTCATTTAAAATGTACTCAAAGTAAACGTTACTTAGTTACTTTTTTTAACAGAAGGAGGGGGTGTCTCTCCTGTGTAATGCAAACAAAATTAAAATATAATAGAAAAAAAAACATGTTGATACAACATTTAAAACATTTAGGGATGTGTGTCATTTTAGTACAGACCAGGGCCGGCGCTAGGGGGGGGGCTGAGGGGGGCATTGCCCCCCCAAATTGTGTCTTTGCCCCCCCAAGCAACGGCTATTTTAAAAATTATCTCTGAACCAATCACAAAAATGCATTTTGTTTTACAGTGTGAAGATATTTCCTTGCTTATTCCTGATTGGCTCTTTGAGTCATATAAAAATCGGCAGACTGCCCCAAACAGTTCAGTTCGGCAGTATATGTTCTGTTAGTGTGAGCGAGAGGCAGGTATACTGGTAAACACTTTTTTTTTACAGAATTAGTATTCTTTTGTTTTCTTTATATTTTAATTTCCCAATAATATAAATATTCTCACTCATTCCTATTTCCACGTTTGAATATTCTCAGTCTGTGTGTAGGTACATTTGTCAGCTTTGACTTAAATTTGTATTAAAGCCTTTCAAGAAATAGAGTTGTTCTATTAGTAATGGCAATTTAATTAAGGGGGCGTATTAAAATGAAATACAATTAGATAATCTTTTTTCTCCATTTACATAATCAACATGTATTTTTTAATCATTGGGTTTTAAGTTTAAGTTCGAAAACATGCATTTTTATTTCTTTACCTCATACAGTGCCTTGCAAAAGTATTCAGCCCCCTTGAACTTTTCAACCTTTTGCCACATTTCAGGCTTCAAACATAACGATATGAAATTGTAATTTTTTGTGAAGAATCAACAACAAGTGCGACACAATCGTGAAGTAGAACGAAATTTATTGGATATTTTAAACTTTTTTTAGAAATAAAAAACTAAAAAGTGGGGCGTGCAATATTATTCAGCCCCTTTACTTTCAGTGCAGCAAACTCACTCCAGAAGTTCAGTGAGGATCTCTGAATGATCCAATGTTGACCTAAATGACTGATGGTGATAAATAGAATCCACCTGTGTGTAATCAAGTCTCCGTATAAATGCACCTGCTCTGTGACAGTCTCAGAGTTCTGTTTAAAGCGCAGAGAGCATCATGAAGACCAAGGAACACACCAGGCAGGTCCGAGATACTGTTGTGGAGAAGTTTAAAGCCGGATTTGGATACAAAAAGATTTCCCAAGCTTTAAACATCTCAAGGAGCACTGTGCAAGCGATCATATTGAAATGGAAGGAGTATCAGACCACTGCAAATCTACCAAGACCCGGCCGTCCCTCTAAACTTTCAGCTCAAACAAGGAGAAGACTGATCAGAGATGCAGCCAAGAGGCCCATGATCACTCTGAATGAACTGCAGAGATCTACAGCTGAGGTGGGAGACTCTGTCCATAGGACACAATCAGTCGTACACTGCACAAATCTGGCCTTTATGGAAGAGTGGCAAGAAGAAAGCCATTTCTCAAAGATATCTATAAAAAGTCACCTGGGAGACACACCAAACATGTGGAAGAAGGTGCTCTGGTCAGATGAAACCAAAATCGAACTTTTTGGCCACAATGCAAAACGTTATGTTTGGCATAAAAGCAACACAGCTCATCACCCTGAACACACCATCCCCACTGTCAAACATGGTGGTGGCAGCATCATGGTTTGGGCCTGCTTTTCTTCAGCAGGGACAGGGAAGATGGTTAAAATTGATGGGAAGATGGATGGAGCCAAATACAGGACCATTCTGGAAGAAAACCTGTTGCAGTCTGCAAAAGACCTGAGACTGGGACGGAGATTTATCTTCCAACAAGACAATGATCCAAAACATAAAGCAAAATCTACAATGGAATGGTTCACAAATAAACGTATCCAGGTGTTAGAATGGCCAAGTCAAAGTCCAGACCTGAATCCCATCGAGAATCTGTGGAAAGAGCTGAAAACTGCTGTTCACAAACGCTCTCCATCCAACCTCACTGAGCTCGAGCTGTTTTGCAGGGAAGAATGGGCAAAAATTTCTGTCTCTCGATGTGCAAAACTGATAGAGACATACCCCAAGCGACTTGCAGCTGTAATCGCAGCAAAAGGTGGCGCTACAAAGTATTAACGCAAGGGGGCTGAATAATATTGCACGCGCCACTTTTCAGTTTTTTATTTCTAAAAAAAGTTTAAAATATCCAATAAATTTCGTTCCACTTCACGATTGTGTCCCACTTGTTGTTGATTCTTCACAAAAAAATTAAAATTTCATATCGTTATGTTTGAAGCCTGAAATGTGGCAAAAGGTTGAAAAGTTCAAGGGGGCTGAATACTTTTGCAAGGCACTGTACATCACTTTAAGCCAGTATCAATAGCTTGGCTGTCATCATTCATGCACAAATCAAGCCTTGAATATATTTCTGGCTTCAAAAACATGACTATCAACATGCCCCCTCATTAGGTTTTACTGCCCCCCCAAGCAAAGCAGTCCAGAACCGGGGCTGGTACAGACCATCCCATAAAACTTTTTCAAACTGTATAACCACTGAAGTTGACATTAATTGTGGATTCTATAGACCAGCCTTCTTTTCATCACCAACAAGTACTAAACAACAGTTATACTGCAAATATCATAACTCAAAACAACTCAAGGTTACAAGTGTTGTGACTTTCACTAAATGACCCAAAGAAAACCTTCAAGATGTTGTTGTGTGAATTCAAAATAACCCTTAAAGATTGACACAGACAACCGGGCTAATGATAAAAGCAAATAATCAATTTATTACTCAGCTGAGGGCCAATCTCAATGCAAACGCACACATGCCTTTACAGGAGAGAAAGGGCGACTACTGTCTGCCCTGTTGCAGTATTTATACCCCGCTTTACTGCCCCTTCAGGCTAACTCTTCTCAGCAACCCAGCTCAAGGTCAACCTTCCACACTAAACTTGTTTATCATCCTACAAGAAGAGTCAGTTTGTTAGAAACATGGCGTACTTCCACAATAATGCACCTGTATCAAAACCCTGCGTGCACCCCCGCACACACACAATCCTAACACCCATGCATTCCCATGGAAGCAAGAAGCCCATGCCAAGGTCAACATATCTCTGCCCTTAAGAAACCTTCCAAAAGTCTCTTCTACCTCTGCTAATTGAACTAAGAAAGCAGAAACTTATGAGTTTAATGCAAATAACTAATAGAATATAAAATTTCCATTCACAATGTAAAACAAAACTTTGCCATTCTTTGACAGACTATGTTGTCAAATAAAGAAACATCAAACTTCAAACATGTTAAACTTTTAAAATCATCCCTCCCTCCCTACTCTATACCTATATAACAGCTCCTTTATTTTAGCACCAGTTTATTTTCCATCGCAGAATTCACTGCAGCAGTTTCCCAGACGCGATTTTTTAGCGTTTTGTTTTACTCAGTAACGGATGTTATTTAAAATGTAGCGAATTACAATTCTTAATACAAAACATACTTAAGTAAAAGTCAAATTACTGGTTGTAAAATCTACTTTAAAAAGTACAAGTACACAAAAAAACTACTCAATTACAGTAATGTGAGTAAATGTAATTCGTTACTTTCCACCTCTGGTTTCTATTAATTGGTGATGTATTTCTTGGCCTGCATGCATTGCTCCACATTGCTTAATTATTACATGACTCAACCAAAGGTAAAAGAACTAAACAAAGCATGAAAAAGGTCAACATAAAATATACCCTTTAAATTTATGGTTTATGTGGAAATGTGTGTACTTTTAGGCGTATGAAAAAGTGTTGAAGTGGTGAAAGTGTTATTGACTACAAACAAATCAGAAGAGACAACATTGAAAGCTTTATAGTTGTTCAACCCCCTAATGGTCTGCTCAACCATTTGGCTGATCTTACTTTGAGTCTAAATACTTGGGTGAAAATAAGCTGTATTTAAATTATCTTGTTTGGGCCATATCGACTTCTTGTTTGACATGTGTTAAACTAAAAATATTGTGTAGATTGTTTTAAGAAACCTATATGTGAAATTACAGCCTGCAGCTGAAAAATTATCCTTAACAGTTAATTATTTTTGTGATCACCTCAGCTATTCGGTAAAGGCTCATTACTCTAATCACTTTGCAAAGTGCTTTTTATTATGGACAATCATAATCACCCACTGCACACAACTTTTGTGAAACACAGAAGGAACATAATTCTGAATGTAACAGAATTGTGGCACATGTACATATCTATGTATGTATGTGGGTGTGCACGTGTGTGCACAGACAGGCACATACACACCTCTTTGCACATCCATCTACACATTTTGTTTTTATTTTTGCACTGTAGACTTTATAATTTATACTTTACATTTGATACAACCTATACCAGTTGTGTATACCAAAATAACACCTCCATATGTACCCACAGGCTCTGTTGTAGTGTGTTGTTGTGCAGGTACGTGTTTGTATAATGTGAATCTTTATAGTGTGTACTATTAATTTTGATCTGTATAACTTGCTACCGAGGCCTATCTATCTATCTATCTGTCTGTCTGTCTGTCTGTCTGTCTGTCTGTCTGTCTGTCTGTCTGTCCGTCCGTCCGTCCGTCCGTCCGTCCGTCCGTCCGTCCGTCCGTCTGTTGAAAATCGAAAATACGATGTGCACTAGCAAAAACATATTAATTGTTTGTTGTTGGTATAATCCAAGAGAACTAAGAAATGCAAAGTAATGTTTTTTAAACATTTTCTTGGTAACAATGATTAATAAATCAATTGTTCATCAATTAGAGATTTCATTGCCATTATGAAAAAGATAGAAATAAAGACTCTTTTCATGGGATTCAAACTCCCACTTCCGCAAACACGTGGCACTGCCTTTAGCCATTTATCCTCTTGAGCTACTAGGGACTGATATGAAAAAGTACATTTAAATGTATTGAAATAGCTAGTTCTTCTGGGGTTTTTTTCCTTTAAGAAGAAAATTTGTGTATAATTTGAATTATTTTAAATATAATAATTATATTATATTAATATTTATTATTTTTACGCTTATTTCAATTAAATTGTTATTTCTATTAAAGTTTTTGTTGTTGGTGGTGGCGGTGATATGAATAGATATTAATAGTTTAAATAATAGTGATGTTATTTTAGTCACAGCTATCATATTTTGGCCTAATATTACAAAGTTTGTGAGTTTTTGCACATTCCCCGCTGTGGAAGTCAGAGCGACATTGTAGTTCAGACTACGGTGGTTCAAACCAACATGGTTCGAACTACGACGGTACCAACATGGTACGACAGTTTCGGGAAACAGTCGTACTTCGGATGTTTGTTAGTTTAACGATGCATCATACTATGGTAGTTCAATGCTAACCTCCGTCGTTGTTCGGGAAACTCACCCCAGATTGAGAAAAATAAAGAATGAATGGTGGACAGTACTTGCCAAATGGACACAGCGCTACAGTGACATAGGTGACATGCGCTCCCTCTACAAAGCACTGAAAACCGTGTACGGACCGTCACACCAGATCCAGGCTCCTCTATGCTCCTCGGATGACTCAACTCTACTAGCAGAGAACACTTTGAAAATCTCTTCAGCGACAAGCGTATTGTACAAGAGTCATCACTTTCAATGATTCCACAAATGGAAATGAAGGTAAAGCTCAATGTCCCATCAACTTGCGAAGAGGTAAGGAAGGCCTAAACTAAACTAAACCCAGGAAAGTCACCGGGGATTCCAGCAGAAGTGTACCAGCATGGGGGAGATGCAGTACTAGACAGACTCCAGGATTTGTTTACAAACTGCTGGGAAAAAGGGACAGTTCCACAGGATCTCAGAGATGCAGTCATTGTCTTCCTTTACAAAAACAAGGGAGAGAAATCAGATTGTTCCAACTATCGTGGTATCACGCTACTCTCCATAGCAGGCAAAATCCTGGCTTGACTGCTGCTAAACAGACTGATTCCCACCATTGCCAAGGAAAATACGCCAGAAAGCCAATGCGGTTTCCGGTCCAACAGAGGTACCACAGACATGGTCTTTGTGCTTAGGCATATCCAGGAGAAGTGCAGAGAACAGAACATGGGCCTGTATGCAGCATTCATTGACCTGACCAAAGCCTTTGACACCGTCAGCAGAGACAGCCTCTGGAAGATACTGGAGCGTCTCAGTTGCCCCCCGAAGTTCCTCACCATCCTCCGCCAGTTGCATGAAGGACAGATGGGTCAGGTCAAGCTCAACGGCTCTCTCTCTCTCTGACAGCTTCCCGATCGCAAATGGGGTCAAGCAGGGATGCGTGCTTGCTCCCACCTTGTTCTCCATCTTCTTCAGCATAATGCTTCGTGAAGCAAAAGAAAACCTGGTAGACGGCATCTACATCTGCTTCAGAACAGATGGAATTGTCTTTAACCTGTGCCGACCGCTGGCACAAACCAAGACCGTTGAAGAGCTGATCACTGAGTTGCTGTTTGCTGATGACTGTGCCCTTCTCGCTCACACCCAGAAAACATTGCAGCACATTGTTTGCTAAAGCTGCAAAGGCCTTTGGCCTTACCATCAGCTTGGAAAAGACAGAAGTGATGTACCAGCCTCCCCCACGAGAAGCGTACAGCCCACCACGAATCAGCATTGATGGCACTAGTCTGAATGCTGTCAAGCAGTTTACCTACCTGGGCAGCATCATCTCCAATGACGCAACTGTCAGTAAAGATCTTGACAAAAGACTTGCCCGAGCCAGCAGCACATTTGGACGCTTGTCCAAGAAAGTACGCTTGTCCCTCCGCCTCTCAACAAAAATCCAGGTATACAGAGCTGTGGTGGTCCCTACCCTATTGTATGGTTCAGAAACCTGGGTCCTATACTGCAAGCAGATCAGGCTGTTGAAGCGCTTCCATCAACACTGCCTCCGTTCCATCCTTGGTATCAAGTGGCAAGACTACGTCACCAATGAAGAGGTTCTCCAGCAAGCCAACCTGCCCAGTCTGGAGTCCATACTGCTACTGCTACATCACTTCTGTCTACCAAGATGGCGCCCTCCATGGCAGACGTCTTTGTAACGTCCTCCTTACTCAAACGCTATTTTTTGTTTAATTTAGCTCTTTTGTTTGTTTTAAACACAAAGTTTAGTTACGCACAAATTAGGTATAGCAGAGAAGCACTACTGGATATCGGTAAAGTTCATCATGAACTTACATTAAGCATTTCGGACTTTGACTTTCTTTTACATCCACACTCCGCGGAATTCGAGCAGCATGGCCCAGCAGCCCAGCGTTGGACGAGCAACGCAGACGGCAAACAGAGCGGCCAAAACGGAAGCGTAGCAAGAGAGGTGGGCTTCATGCTAGGCTAAAGGCTAGGGCTACACGACCACCGCTACCTAGCCTGTTGCTGGCTAACGTTCGCTCCTTCGAAAACAAGCTGGATGAGCTGAGAACCAGGACTACAACATAACGTGAGACCAGAGACTGCTGTGCTTTTATTCTGACAGAAACCTGGCTTTTGAATAAAACACCGGATTTGCCAATTCATCTGCAGACGCACTCTAGCTGCGTCCGAAATCGCATACTTACAGAGTACGTACTAGATTGGAGGAAGTATGCACTACTCGGCCGGTAAAAAAGTACATACTTACAGTACAGAAGTATGCAGTATGCACACAACACCGCTACGTACTACATCCGCCATCTTACCAACGTCAAGTGATGACGTGATGACGTAATATCACCATAGTTACAGACTCATTACAAAACCCACACGCCAAAATTTTTGGATATTTATTGTCTTTTTGTTATTTATTTGTCTTTAAAATTTTAATTTTATTTATCTTACACTTAAAAACAGAGGACTCTCTGTTTTCCGCCATCTTTCTTGTTTCTTATTCCGCTTCGAACGCCTACGCAGCTCCAGTTGCATTATGGGATACATTAGCGGACCAGAAGTGTGCATCGCTTGCATACTCAAACATGGCTGCCCAATAAGTAGGTCATCCGGGTACTTCTTGCATACCTCTTTGTGTATACTATGTATTCGGACATACTAACCGCTCTCGCGTCCTCATTTCGCGTACTATTGAGTATGGAAGTATGCGATTTCGGACGCAGCTTCTGTTTACTGCTGGGATCGCAACTCCGCGTCGGGTAATAACAAAGGCGGTGGTGTGTGTGTATGTTAATAACAGTTGGTGCTCGGATGTACAGATTATGGAAAAACACTGTTCAGCTGATTTAGAACTGCTAATGCTGAAGTGTAGACCTTTTTATCTGCCGAGGGAGTTTAACGCAGTATATATACTTGCTGTTTACATTCCACCGTGAGCTAATTCCGCTACAGCACTGGGGCTACTGCACGATACAATTAGTAAACAAGAGACTGCACACCCGGACGCCGTGTTCATCGCAGCCGGCGATTTAAACCATTGCAACCTCAAAAGTGTTCTGCCCAAATATCACCAACATGTAAGCTTTCCGACGAGGGAGAGGAACGTGCTTGACCAAGTCTACAGCAATGTAAAGGGAGCTTACAGGGCAGTACCACGGCCACACTTCGGACAGTCTGACCACATTTCCGTGTTTCTCTACCCTTCATACAGACAACTCCTCAAGCGAGCACCACCAGTGAGTAAAACTGTTAAAGTGTGGAATGAAGAAACTGATTTGGAACTTCAGGACTGTTTTAACAGCACAAACTGGGACGTGTTTAGGACTGCTGTTCTGAGAGAGGACTGTACTGTTGACTTAGAGGAGTATGCTTCTGGAGTAACTGGCTACATCAGCTACTGCACTGAGGCTATTGTTCCCACTAAACACTGCAGGAACTACCCCAATCAAAAACCCTGGAAAAACTGTGACGTTCGTTCCATGCTACGTGCTCGCTCAGCTGCATTTGTCTCAGGCAACACAGAGGACTACAAAAGGGCCAGACATAACCTGCGTAGAGCCATCAAAGGGGCCAAGAGACAGTACACACTGAAGCTGGAGGGATACTACATCAATGCAGACTCCTGGTGCATGTGGCAAGGTTTGCAACACATCACAGACTACCAGCAGAGGAACATAGACATTACAACCAGCAATCCATCACTAACAGAAGAGCTGAGTGAGTTCTACGCGCGCTTTGAGGCCCTCACCATCGAACCACTGAAAGAGGTTCCAACCACAGAGAGCACACAGGACGCATCACTCATTGTGTCTGTGATGGATGTGCGCAGGGCGCTTCTGAGAATAAACCCAAAGAAGGCAACTGGTCCAGACAGCATTTTCGGCCGTGCACTACAGGTTTGCTCATCAGAGTTGGCGGATGTGTTTGCAGACATATTCAACCTGTCTCTTATGCAAGCCTCTGTTCCTTCCTGCTTCAAGACCACCACTATTGTTCCACTCCCAAAGAGAAACACAATAACCTGCTTAAATGACTATCATCCCAAATTTTCTATCTGACAGATCTCAGTCAGTCAGGATTGGCACTCGAACATCCAGCACAAAGACCATAAACATTGGGACACCGTAAGGCTGCGTGCTGAGCCCTCTTCTGTATTTGCTTTTCACATATGAAAGTGTGGCCTCTTATAAAACCACCAGTATTATTAAATTGCTGATGACACCACAGTCATTGGTCTTATTACTGGGGGGGATGAGACGGCGTACAGGAGAGAGGTAGCAGATCTTGTGGACTGGTGTCAGAACAACAACCTTTCATTAAATATAAATAAAACAAAGGAACTGATTGTGGACCCCAGGAGGAGAGGAGAACAGCATACACCACTGTATATAGGTGGAACAGTAGTGGAGAAGGTGAAAACCTTAAAATTCCTGGGTGTGCACATCAGTGAGGATCTCACCTGGTTTTGCAACACAAGCCACATCATCAAAAAGTCCCAACAGAGACTGTACTTTGGCATGTCAACCAAAATTCTCAGCAACTTTTACAGATGTATAGTTGAAAATGTTCTTACCAGCTCCATCACAGTCTGGTATGGAAACTGCACTGCAGAGGACAGGAAGGCATTCCAGCGTGTGATAAAAACTGCACAGAGAATTTCTGGAACGTCTTTTCCTGCACTACAGGACATTTATCAGACCAGGGTTGTCAGGAGAGCCCACAACATCATTAAGGACAGCACCGGAAGGCAGGAGGAAGAGAGGAAGGCCAAAAAGAAGGTTTATGGCTGTGGTGAGGGGGGACATGCAGGTGATTGGGGTAACAGAGGAAGATCAGGACATGGCAAAATGAAGAAGAATGATCTGCTTTAGCAACGCCTAATGTCTGGTTCACACTAAACCAATTTTGCCCTGATTTTCGCTTGCCAAGAGGTCGCCACTAGATGTGGCAGCTCTGAGCTCGGGGCTCAAACATCGACTCTTGATCGGTATGTGTGAACTGTTCAATGACTCGATCCGTGCAGCTCACCAATTGCTCGCAAAAATATCTAGCATGTTAAATATCTGGACCTGTCGGCAACTCAAAATCAGTTAATGTAAAAGGTGTTGCGATCAGATTGTACTTGTTATGAATGCAAGATACAGAAGGGAAACCCGGAGGAAGGAGTTGTAAATATGTGGAACAGGGGCATCCTTGTGGGTCTGTTCGAAGACCTAGTGAGCTGCCTTGCTGTCTTACTGCCTACATACTGTAGGCAGCTGGCTAAGTAGAGATGATTCTAATAAGTCATTGACTTATAAGTCAGGTCATTCGAATGCACTACTTAGCGATTACATCAGTTTTTTCATCAGCCTCATGCAATTTAAACCAATGGGATGAGGTGGCACAACGCGCTAGCATGTCAACTAACATCTCCCTCCGTGTACCAAAAACGTTTAAATTAGCTGACAAGCCAGAATTTACAAATGACACTTGTGCATGTTTATACAAATTAAAAAACATTCATTGCTCAGCATCCGTCTGCCATATTTGTCATTTTTTTTGTGAGAAAAGTTGTGCCGCACTGAATGCTGGGATTGCCTTCATCGTTAAGGCAACATCGGATGCTCCCTCATTATTCTGTCAAAATACCGTTCAGATTTAAGGTGCCTTACTAGACAGCATTTTTTATTTTTTTTTATTTTTTATTTTTTTATACATTTAGCGCGTCCAATTTCATCCCATCTATCATCCTCTCATTAGTGCGGATTCCTGCTCCTGATTGGGGCTGACGAGGCCGTTCCACGCCTCCTCCGAAACGTGCACAGCCAATCGACCGTCTTATCACCCACACTTGAGGATCACACACCCCGCCACACCCCCTCCCGTCTCCATACAGGCGCCACCAACCAGCCAGCAGAGGGCGCAACCGCCCCGTTCCTGAGAGAGCATCCCCTACGGTCTCAAGTCCCGCCCCCCACCCGGACAACAGGCCAATCGTTGTCCATAGCCGCCCAGCCTCGACCGTGAAGGCAGAGCTGGATTCGAAACGACGCTCCTTCGAAATCCACCTGAGTGGCGGTTACAGCATTTTAAAAGCAATCACGTGCAGGATGACGTAAAATGTGGCCAAATTACAACCCCAATCAGAAAAAGTTGGGACAGTATGAAAAATGCAAATAAAATAAAAATGCAGTGTTCCTTACATTTACTTTGACTTTTATGTGATTGCAGACAGTTTAAACCCAATATATTTCATGTTTTTTTCTGCTCAACTTTATTTCATTTGTTAATATACCTCCATTCTTGCATTTCAGGCCTGCAACACATTTCAAAAAAAGTTGGGACGGGGTCAATTTAGGGCTAGTAATGAGGTGAAAAAACTAAGTAATTATGTGATTCCAAACAGGTGATGTCAACAAGTGATTGTAATCATGGTTTGGTACAAAAGCAGCATCCAGGAAAGGCTGAGTCTTTGATGAGCAAAGATGGCCAGAGGATCTCCAGTTGCAGAAAATTATTGAAATGTTTAAAAACAATGTACCACTAAGAAAGATGGGAAGGGATTTGCATATTTCTCCCTCTACAGTGCATAATATCATTAAGCGACTCAAGGAAACGGGAGGAATTTCGGTGTGTAAAGGCCAGAGGCGCAAGTTAAGCTGAACGCCAGTGATCTTTGATCCCTCGGACGGCACTGCATCAAGAACCGCCACTTAACAATAGCTGGGCAACCACATGGGCAAGGGATTACTTTGGCAAACCTTTGTCAAGCACTACAATATGTAACATGCACAAATGCCACTTAAAACTTTACTGTGCAAAAAAGAAGCCTTATGTTAACCATGTCCAGAAGCGGCGTCGACTACTCTGGGCTCGGAGGCATCTAGGATGGACCATCCCGCAGTGGAAACATGTATTGTGGTCAGATAAATCAGCATTCCAGGTCTCTTTTGGAAAAAAAATGGACGCCGTGTGCTCTGGACCAAAGATGAAAAGGACCATCCAGAGTGTTATCAGCAACAATTCCAAAAGTCTGTCATAGTATGGGGCTGTGTCGGCACCCTTGGCAAAGGTAATTTACACTTCTGTGGTGGCAGCATTAATGCAGAAAAGTACATTGAGATCTTAGAGCAACATATGCTGCCTTCAAGACATCATCTTTTCCAGGGACGTCCATGCATTTTTCAACAAGACAATGCAAAACCACATGCTGCACACATTACAAAGGCATTGCTGCGAAAAAAGAGGGCATGGGTACTGGACTGGCCTGCCTGCAGTCCTGACCTGTCCCTAATAGGGAATGTGTGGAGAATTTTGAAACAAAAAATGCAACAATAACGACCCCGTACTGTTGCATATCTTAAGACGTGTTTGCAGGAAGAATGCGATAAATAAAACCTGAAACACTAAATCGCTTGATATCCTCAGTGCCAAAACATCTTATAAGTGTGGTGAAAAGAAATGGCAACATTACAAAGTGGTAAATCCTTTACTGTCCCAAATTTTTTTTGGAATGTTTTGCAGGCCTAAAATGCAGGAATGGACATTTATTAATAAATGAAATTAAGTTGAAGTTTAGCAAATAAATTGTTTATGCCATGTGCGAGAATTATGTGTAACTGGTATCAATTACTTGGTACAGCTGGCCAATTTTTGTTCAACTAACATTAGGTAACAATAATAGATATGGGCTGTACTTACGAAATGGGGATGTACTTACTAACATACACAAAACAGTGGCCCAGTTTTATTTGGAGCATAAATGCTTGCAGTGTTCAAACATTTATACCTGAATGAGAATATTAAAGATAAGTGAGTAAAGCATTTACTCATATCGCCATATTTAAAGAGTTTAAAGATAACCTCTCAGACTATTCCCTGTTTAGCAGCAGTTTTAAGGCCCTGCATGCTGCTTTAGCCTGTTCACCATGGAGATTCTCTACCTTTGTGGCCAGCTCATTGGCTTTGCTGTCGTTTTTCTACTGGCCTTTACGGCTCACTGAAACTGGTGCTTTTTTGCATAGATAGGATCCTGAGGCACCAACTTGAGGTGCCGACTTGAGACCTGAAGCGCCCTCTGGGAGCGCTGACTTGAGCCCTGAAGCGCCCTCTGGGAGCGCCGACTTGAGACCTGAAGCGCCGTCGGGGGGCGCTGACGGGGAGCCAGAAGCACCATCTAGGGGTTCTAACGAGAGTTCAGAAGTGCCGTCGGAGGGCACCAACGAGAGTTCAGAAGCACCCTCTGGGGGTGCTGACTTTAGAGCAGAAGCGCCATTGGGGGCGCCAACTTGAGAGCAGAAGCGCCATCTGGGGCGCCGAGAGTTCAGAAGCACCCTCTGGAGGTGCCGGCCTGAGAACAGAAGCGCCATCAGGGGTGCCAATTCGGGAACAGAAGCGCCATCAGGGGGCGCCAACTCGGGAACAGAAGCGCCATCGGGGGGCGCCAACTCAAGACCAAAAACCAGCTGCGTGGAGCCTGGCGAAGAGGCTTCGGGAGTCAGCTGCGTGGAGCCTGGCGAAGAGGCTTCGGGAGTCAGCTGCGTGGAGCCTGGAGAAGAGGCTTCGGGAGTCAGCTGCGTGGAGTCTGGAGTGGCTTCTTGAAGCTTGAAGCCTGGTGGCGGCAGCAGCAGAGCTGAAGGAGAATTGTCTGTAGTAGACTGTGGCTTGAACTCTGCAGGCTGAAACATAAAGCTTGGAACTTTGACAGGAAACAGAACTGGAGAGGACTTGGAACTGTTCGACTCTGCCTGGGTGGCAGGAGGGCCCTTAAGCACAAACAGACCACCTCTGAAACCCTGACCTGCTGACTGACACCTACGACACCTTAGACACAGGACAGACTTGGACAGACAGACCAGGACAAGACATGACAGACTGACTGACAGAATTAACAACAAACTGACTAGGAGCCAGTAGAGGACTAGAACAAACTGGAATACAAGGAACAGAAGCCGGCGAACAAACAAAAGGACTCCCGGAGCCCTTAGGGTCATTACTAGGCACAGTACTAATCAAATTATCCTGAGTGGCTCCTAACATGGATGTGGGACGGTCATGAGCATTAGTAGTGGGCACTGGCACCCGGACCACACCAGCAGTGGGCACCGGGGGAAATTCCACCTCCCCAGTGGGCACTGGATGCCAGGTATAAGCTGCAGTGGGCGCTTTGCTGTGTGTAGCGTCTCCAATGGGTATGGGAGGTTGAGTGAACTTCCCTATACCAAACACATTAGGGTTTCTACCTGGAAGTTTGGCTCTCAAGAGGCCCTCAAAGACTTTAATCGAGTTCAGCTCAGCACCCTTATCAGACCAAAGCTGCCTAGCCCATTCTTGAGCAGCACCCTTCAGCCTTGACATCATAAACAACACCTTTTGTGTCTCAGTAGGCTGAGGGTCAAGAAGGTCTTGCAAGTAGAGCTGGCTCTGAAGAAGGAAGCCCTCGACCCAAGGGTTGCTTCCATCATAAGGTGCTGGCCTATTGAGCGGGAAGGTCTGAGAAAACCTCATGGAGCCAAAATCTGGGAACTCCTGAACAAACAACATCTCGCTGTGTCCTTTTGGGGGAACTATTATGTCACGCGGGGCTAAGGACAAGACAAAGGGGGCGGACACACACGCAGAGATGTAAGAACTAAACCAAGATTTATTATTAAAAAGACAAGACAGAACAAACAAGGCGAAACTAAACTAAACACAGCTAACTAAGGCTAATAACAAGAGCTAGGAACATGGCTAGTAACAAAAGCTAGAAACATGGCTAGTAACAAGAGCTAGAAACATGGCTAGTAACAAGAGCAAGGAACATGGCCAGTAACAAGAGCTAGAAACATGGCTAGTAGTAATAAAGTCTGGGGTTTTTGTTCAGAAACAATTATATAATAAGAAAACATAATTCCCCCTCTCATTGCACTCTCTGGCTTTTTGTAAAATAAAGTACACAAAAATATTAGATTGTCAATTCTTTTTTCAGTGAAAGTTTTTGTTCATAAACAATAATATAATAAAACTAAATGTATTCCTTTCACTGCACTTCTTCTCTGGCTTAAAACAAAGTACAGTACAACATTATAACTGAAGAACAAATGTTTTAAAACTTTAAAACTTTTTTTTTATTTTAATAATTTTTTTTTTAATTCCAGTGAAATATCCAGTGGAAAATATCCACTTTTTCGCTCTGCCTTTCACTTAATGCTATATGTATTTTCTCTCAGTGTCGCTTAGTCACGTGATGGCACGACAATAAAACACAGTGGAGCAGGTAGGAGCAAAGTGTGCTTGTTAGATGTAGTGTTTGCACACACACGTCTACTTTTTGATAAAACAGGAGGAACGTACTCAATGTAGCTGAGAAAAAACTGAAATCAAAGTATCGATCCCATCATGCTAGTATCGATCCAATTCCAATACCAACGTTGGTATCGATACTATCAATATTTGGATCGATCCGCCCACCACTAATGGAAACCATCCACATTATGAGATTGTGACTATAATGGGTGAAACTGTCTATGTAATCAAGCTTTGTGGACATTGAACCATTTCAAGTAGAGGCTGCAATCCTCAGTAAAAAAAAGGAAACTTTGCAAATTCTTCTGTGTCCTGTGTTTTTATCAAGTCAAGTCAACTTTATTTATATAGCGCTTTTTACAATAGACATTGTCTCAAAGCAACTTTACAAAATCCAGGACCAACAGATACAAAAACCCCTGTTGAGCAAGCCGAGGGCGACTGTGGCAAGGAAAAACTCCCTGAAAATTACAGGAAGAAACCTTGAGAGGAACCAGACTCAGCAGGGCCCATCCTTCTTGGGTGGCCTGGAAGAAAACTTTAAAAAAAAAGGATTTACACAAATCATACAAACACAGAATTAAATAATCTAAAAGTTATAACTGGTAATAAATAGATAAATAAATAAATAATTATAGAGTTGTTATTCGCTCTAGTCTTCAATAAAGTCTGTAGTGATTTCTTGTCATTCTTGGTGCAATTACTCCAGACCCGTCACATCCGGCAGGAGCAGCATCGTTGTCACGGCAGTCTCGACTTTTAATCCTTAACCTCGGCGGGTAAACAGGTTTCCATCAGAATGCCTTTGGAGCAAAACAACAAAGAATGTAGTTAATAATGTACAATGCTAGTTGAGTGAAACAGTTGTACAGAGAGTTTTAGACTCCGGCAGCCCTAAATATTACAGCATAACTAAAAGGGAGAGCAAGCAGGTAACAAGGTCATGAAGGCTTTCACAGGACATCAGCGCCCACCTCTCCTACCCAAACCGGAGTGATCGGACAAGAGAGGCAGAACGACAGCAACCCAACATCCCTGATCACCACAAGTTTCTATGACCAAGAACCCCCAAGCTCTCTATACTAATCAAAAGCCTGAGAAAATAAATATGTTTTCAGTCTAGACTTAAACATTGAGACTGTGTCCGAATCCCGAACAGAGGCAGGAAGATTATTCCAAAGTTGTGGAGCTTTGTAAGAAAACGCTCTTCCACCAGCTGTGGTCTTTTTAATTTTAGGAACTATAAGTAACCCTGCATCTTGTGAACAAAGTGGAGGCGCTGGGTTGTAGTGATTAATAAGCTCACTCAGATACTGTGGAGCCAGACCATGTAGCGCTTTATAGTAAAAGTATTATGTAATCAATGCGGAATTTAACTGGCAGCCAGTGTAGAGATGATATGAGTAATATGATCAAATTTTTTAGTTCTAGTTAACACTCAAGCTGCTGCATTTTGAACTAACTGGAGTTTGTTTATGGATCTACCAGAGCATCCAGTTAGAAGAGCATTACAATAATCTAACCGAGAAGTTATAAACGCATGGATCAGTTTTTCGGCGTCATTAACAAATAGTATATTTCTTATTTTAGAAATATATTTCTTATTAAGCAACTCTAGTAATATTATTAACGTGTGTATCAAAGGAGAGATCTGAATCTATTGTGACACCTAAGTTTTTTACATCTGAGCTGGGAGTAACAGAGAAAGTGTTTAGGTTTAGCACCAGGTTAGACAACTTGTCTCTTGCAGCTTTAGAGCCAACAAGTAAAACCTCAGTTTTATCTGAATTAAGTAAAAGAAAATTACCTGACCTCCAGTTTTTTATGTTGTTTACACAATTTTCTATCTTACTGATTGTGTCAGTATCATTTAGTTTGGCTGATATATACAACTGTTTGTCATCTGCATCGCAGTGAAATTTTATGCCATGTTTATAAATAATTTCACCTAGTGGAAGCATATAGAGTGTAAATAATAGCGGTCCCAGTACCGACCCCTGTGGAACACCACACTTTACTTTTGTAGTTTCCGAGCATTTATTATTTACATAAACAAATTGCGAGCGGTCAGTCAGATATGATTGAAACCAAGAGAGTGCGAGTCCTTTAACACCTACTGTATTTTCTAGCCTATCCAGTAAAATGTTATGATCGACCGTATCAAATGCTGCACTAAGATCTAATAGAACAAGAAAAGAGACACATCTATTATCAGAAGACATTAACAACCCGTTAACTACTCTAATTAATGCGGTTTCGGTACTATGATTGGGTCTAAATCCTGATTAAAATTTTTCATGAATACAATTTTCATTCAAATAATAACATAATTGTTTGGAAACGACTTTTTCTAATATCTTAGAGACAAAAGAAAGGTTTGAAATTGGCCTATAATTAGATAAAACATGTGGATCAAGATTAGGTTTTTTAATCAGGGGTTTAATAACGGCACTTTTAAACAATTTATGTACATACCCAAGGCTAAGGGATGCATTGATTAATGTAAGCAGGGGCTCTACAATAGCTGGGAGTAAATCTTTAAGTAAACGAGTTGGAACAGGATCGAGTATACACGATGATGACTTCAATGATTTAATCAACACAGTTAGTTAATTTTGGGAGATTGGATTAAAGGAATTTAGTTGGATTAACTCGTTACTATTATCACCACTGCTGCTCAGAGTGAGTCCATACTTAACATTGGCAAGTGACACACTTTGACTGAAGTCGTATTTTTTCTATCTTATCGTTAAAGAATTTTAAAAAATCATCGCTGGTACAGTCAGGTGGTATATTAGATTCAGTTTCATTGACGTTTTTAGTTAATTTGGACACTGTCTCAAAAAGGAATCTGGGATTGTTTTAATTTTTCTCTATTAGGGACAAATAATATAAAGATTTAGCTTTTATAAGTGCATGTTTATACTCAGTTAGAGCATCTTTCCAAGCAATCTTATACACCTCCAGTGTAGTGTGACACCACTTGCGTTCTAATTTCCGTGCTGCTTGTTTAAGTGCGCATGTGTGGTCATTGTACCAAGGAGCAAGTTTTTTCTCCCTAATCAATTTAGTTTTGAGTGGGGCTACGTTATCTAAGGTTGTGCGCAGTACGGTCTCTAGGTTTTGAGTTGCATGATCTAGTTCTTTAGGTTCTGATGCTGATATATTTGGTAATTCTGGTAGGCAGTTTATGAACGCTGCTGCAGTTGCAGATGTAATAGTGCGCTTACATTTAAAACGATGTGGTTGCTGTATATTATTGGACAGGGACACTTCATAAATTAGTAGGGAGTGATCAGAAATTAAGTCATTCTGTGGTACAATTTCCAGGTTGTCTATGTTTATACCATAAGTAAGTATTAAATCTAAGGTATGTTTACAGCGGTGAGTGGGTCCTGTTACATTTTGGGTGATGCCTAAGGATTCTAAAATAGAATCAAACGCAATTTTGAGTGGATTACACTTATCCTCATAATGAATATTAAAATCACCAACAATTAAAGCTTTTTTAGTTGATAAGACTAATTTAGAAAGAAAATCGGCAAATTTGTTAAGAAATTCTGAGTAAGGACCAGGGGGTTGATAAACAGTAACCAGCTTAAACATACTAGTTTTATCAGATGAACATTTATTGGTTATGTCAGAGATAAGAACCTCAAACGAGTTTGTTGTGGGAGATGATTTTACAGTAAGACCTATGTCTTTGTCATAAATTGTGGCTATTCCTCCACCACGACCACTAAGACGTGGCATATGTTCATAACTGTAACCCAGAGGAGATGCTTCATTTAAACCTAGATACTCATCAGGTCTAGCCCAGGTCTCGGTTAAACAAAGTGCACTAAGACAAGTATCTGTAATTATTTCATTTACAATTACTGTTTTGCATGCAAGTGACCTGATATTTAGAAGTCCTAACTTTAGTTTAGCCCTACTATGGTTTTCATGATGCTCATTTAGATTAATTTTAATTAAGTTATTATGATATACTTTTTGATATTGTTTTGGCTTACACCTGCCACGGTAAACAGACACAGTCTCAATGGTTTGTGACCTTATCAAACACCCCACAGTGTTAACTCTACCTCACATTAAATATCCTCCTGAGCTGTAACATTGTGCCGGATGAGTAAACACTGTGGATATGGATTCACAATCAAGAAATGAATATCCTCGTCGTCAAGACAACCTTCTCAGTATTTAGAAAATTATGTAACGCAGCCTGGTCCATCTCTAGTGAATCAGCCTGAAGAGCATTCAACAATGGTTCAAACCCTATAGTTAGTGAATTATGCAAATGTATTAATGAAGTAAAAGGTAAAGAAGCTCGAGATCAAGCAATCCAAGTTAATGATCACCTATCTAGATTACCTCCTCCTACTAGTCGACTTGAATCGTCACCTCCATTTTCAATGATTCCAAGTCCTTTGCTTCCTACTCATAACTCCTCAGTTTCAAATACTGCTTTGTGTTGAATTGAATTGGCCGTAGTGGTCCGGTGGAATAGCCGCCCAGATCACCCGACCTCACACCACTCGACTTTTAACTCTGGGGCCATCTCAAACAAATTGTGTATGCTGAGAAAATCCGCAACAAACATCACCTTCAGCACCGCATCGTGGAGGCTTGTGACAGCATTTCTCCAGAGATTCTCATGTGGGTTCATAACGGTTGGATCCAGCGCCTTTAGCTCTGTGTTCAGCACCAGGGACAACACACGTCAAATAGCTGTGCATCACAGGGAACGTTCCTGGTTGTTGTTGCAAATTTCTGTGTTAATAACTTTTGAACCACACCAATTGTTGCGATGATGGCCAAGGTGACCCGTTCAATGGGTAAATTAAAGCTTAAATAATTAACATCTTAAGTCATCTGTCAGTTTGCCCTCACAAATAACTTTGAACATGGAGAGAGACCAGCTTTACCATTAATCATAAAATTAAGTAAAGCTCTTACCCTAACAATTTAATTCAGTCATCATCAGCATTTTATTTTAGGTGCTAGCTGCTCCAATTAGGGTTGTCAACTTTCAGAACTGGAAATAAGGGACACCCTGGGCTGACGGGCTGAAGGCAGGCGTAGGGTGGAGGGTGGGATGGCAGGCGTAGGGTGGAGGGTGGGATGGCAGGTGTTTACTTGAGCGGGAGCAGGGGAGGGGTGTTTAACATTTATTATTTTCATTCTTTATAATAATAAATCAGAACCATATTTTAGACAAAACAACATAAAGAACATCATGTAACATTTTCTCTCAATAGTGCAAACAACATTTTTACATAATCCATCTTCACACTGACATGCAGCCCCGGTTCTGGACTGCGTTGCTTCGGGGGCAGTGAGAAAAGTAAGTAAGTAAGTAAGTAAACCTTTATTTATATAGCACTTTTTTAAGACAATGCTACAAAGTGCTTCACAATCAATAAGATCAATAAGATATGATCTAATTAAAAAGAAATAAAACACATAAAATACATATAAAACAAGAAAAACAACCCAAATACATCCATGGGTGAACTAAAAACAGACATAAATTATCCAAACAGTGCAGCTTCCTCTAATAAACCATAAGACAGGAAACATCATTTAAAGTCCATTCTCAAAGGCTATGGTATAAAGATATGTCTTAAGCCTTTTTAAAAAAATCTCCTTTGACCCAGCAAGTCTAATATCCAAGGGCAGGGTATTCCACAACTTAGGAGCAAATGCGGAAAACGCACAGTCCCCCTTCCGTTTCCGCTTTGTCCTAGGGACAACTAAAAGCCCCTGACTGGAGGACCTCAGAGCCCTGGCGCCGGCATACGGAATTAAGAGATCAGAAATATATTCTGGTCCATCACCATGCACCGCCTGGAATGTTAAAACCAAAATTTTAAACTGAACTCTAAAAGCAACAGGCAACCAATGCAACGATGCCAATATGGGAGTAATATGCTCCCGTCTTATAGTCCTAGTGAGTACTCGGGCAGCTGCATTTTGGACCAATTGCAGCCGTGCCATTTCCCCTTGACTCAAACAAGTGAACAGAGCATTACAGTAATCAAGGCGTGACGATACAAAAGCATGAATAATCCGCTCTGTATCCTGGAAGGAGAGCATTTTTTTGACTTTAGCAATATTTCTCAATTGAAAATAACAAGCCTGTACCAGCTTGGTTATATGCCCTGAGAAATTCAGCTCAGAGTCAAAAATAACACAGAGATTTCTGGGATAAGGATTTGACTGTATAGCCAATGACCCAAGTCCGTTCCTTAAGTTGTTGGCAACATATTGGGGGCCCAGAACCAATACTTCAGTTTTTCCCTCATTCAATTTAAGGAAATTCCAGCTCATCCAATCCTTTATTGCATGAATACATTCAGTTAGACTCTTTAATCTACTGAAGTCATTCCTCTTTACAGAAAGATAAAGTTGTGTATCATCAGCATAAAAGTGGTATGAAATATTAAAACGACGTATCAAGTTTCCCAAAGGGAGCATATATAAAGAAAATAAAATGGGGCCAAGGATAAATCCCTGTGGAACCCCACACAGAAGATCAGCACATGAAGACAACCTATCTCCACTAGATACCCTAAATGTTCTATTGGATAAGTATGAGACAAACCAATCTAATGCAGATCCTGATATTCCCACCCACTGATGCAGCCTCTTCATTAAGATAGTATGATCAACCGTATCAAAGGCTGCACTAATATCCAACAGAACCAAAACAGACACCTCACCAGCATCAGCATTCATTAGAAGATCATTTAAAATTCTCACAAGTGCTGTCTCTGTGCTATGTTTCTGCCTAAAACCTGATTGAAATTTCTCAAATATACTGTTTTTTTCTAGTACTACTAACAGCTGGTTTGCCACCACTTTCTCCAGAATTTTCGAAAAGAAAGGTAACTTTGAGATTGGTCTGTAATTCTCACAATTTGTTGAGTCAAGACCAGGTTTTTTGAGTATAGGCTCCACCGTCACCAATTTTAAACAATCTGGCACACAGCCTGAACTAAGTGATAAATTCACTATTGATTGAAGATTACTGCCAACAAAATAAAAAACTTTCTTCACAAATGAAGCTGGGAGAATGTCATCAGGAGAGGTTGAGGGATGCAAACAGTGCACAACTTCCTCTAAGTCCTCTAAAGAAATGGGAGAAAACTGATTTAAAATTTCAACCCTTCCACTCGGAGGAACAACTTCATAATCTGTAGAGGGAGGTATTATTATATTACTTTTAAGATCTATGATTTTTTCAACAAAAAACTTTAAAAACAATTCAGGGTCAATCTCAGAAATGGTTGTGTTCCCCGCTACCCCATTTACTAGACTATCTATCCTAGAAAACAAAATCCTTGGGTTGTGTTTATTTGCAGTTATTAACTCCTTAAAATATTTGGTTCTAGCATTCCTCAGTTTATTGTTAAAGATAGACCATAAGTCCTTCAGAAATAAATAGTGAACTTGAAGCTGTGACTTTTTCCATTCCCGCTCTACCCTCCTGCATATCCTTTTTAAGTGCCTGATATCATCATTTATCCATGGGGTAGAGTTAACAAGAGGTTTTATCCTCAGACTAACTGGAGCAACCTTGTCTAAAATACTTAAACATACATTGTTAAAAGAGCTAGCCAGAGCATTAACATCAGTACAAATGAACACTTGTTCACTAAGTCCTGTAAACTCATTTAAAAACTGTGATATTGACTCATTATTAAATATTCGTGAGTGCACATAGCGTTTAGAAGCAGACATACTATTAATAAATAAGGGCATATTAAAAGTGATACACTTATGGTCAGACACAAATAGATCTGTCACAGATACAGAGTGGAGACCCAAGCCTAAAGTAAACACCAAATCCAGTGTGTGACCCCTATTGTGAGTTGGGCCAACCACATGCTGAACAAAATTAAAAGATTCCATAGTGTTCAAAAATTCTACGGCAGTTCCATCAGAGGCATCATCAATATGCATATTAAAATCACCAAGCAACAATACTTTATCATATTCCAAAACTAGTGAAGACAGAAAATCCGATAATTCTGACATGAAACCGCTTTGAGACTTGGAGGGGGGGCGGTAAATCACAGCACAAAATACTGGAATCTTTCCTAGCACTTTAAAAGACAACATTTCAAAAGTTGTAAAAACTCCTACAGATACACTCAAACATGTAAATGAGTCTTTATAAATGACCGCCAGGCCGCCACCCCGTCCTGACGTCCTCGGGGAATTTAAACAAGAATAATTCGGGGGACACAGTTCATTTAGGTGCCAGTTCTCACTAGGTTTAAGCCAGGTCTCTACTAAAAACAAAAAATCCATGCCATGAGAGGATATAAAGTCACGCATAACAAATGCCTTATCAGATAGTGATCTGACGTTAAACAGTGCCAGCTTAGAATTTGAGACATTACTCGTATCCAAGGGTGATAGGCAGGGAATTGCACGTAGATTTTTAAAATCCACTCCACCGCCCCTCATTACAGGTTTCCTGGAATGCACACAAGGATGTTGTCCTGGAAACACCGGCTGCAACCAAACGTAGCGCTCCTCCATTGAGCGTAGCCGTGGGAAATATCCGAGGCGTATGTCTGTGCCATCAGAAAGCCGCCAGTTATTAAATTCATAAGACCGATCTGAACGGCGATTGTACTGGTCCCGCAGCCGGACCAGGAGGCCACCTCTTTTTCCTCGTTTCCTCCGCCGCTGTTTACGTCCAGTTGAATGTATTGTCCAGTATTGGGAGCGACACACCTCCAAAGCCGCCGGTAGAAGCAGTAGAGGTAGGGGAAAGGGATATCCCGCACCTTTCTCTTTAAAAAAGCCCTCGAGCATCCGAGTACGAATACTAAATAACGTCCCACGGTCATAGGTAATAGACACAGCATGCACTTGACTGAACAGAGACACAAACAGTAATAAAAACATAACAACAGGTAGCACACCTGAGACGTCGCCAAACAACGGCGCCATCTTGTGGAGTTGCAGTCTGGGTTCATAAAAATGTTGCCACATGCCTATCATCTTATGACCTTTTGAGCAGCAGACATTTGCCAAAAAGCCAAGAGATATGACTGTTATTCAGTGCTACGCACCAACTGCTGACGAACAAGATGAAGAGACTAAACTGTTCTTCAGAATCAGAAGGTTGAACATGTACTTGCACTGGCTCCCAAGCAATACCTGCTTGTAGTCATTGGTTATTTCAGAATCAGAATCAGCTTTATTCGCCAAGTATGTTTACACACACAAGGAATTTGTTTCCGGCTGTTGTTAGCTCTCTACAATTTACAAACAATACAATATACAGACAAAACTATATGTAGACAATGTACAAATTTACATGTTCAGCAGAATTTGCATATGTACAGAAAATATAAAAATAGCATAAGATAAATAGTAAAGTAAGGTAAGATGCAGTTACAGTATTATACAGCATGTATAAAGTGCAGTGTGGCATGTAAACAACAGTAAACAGCAGTTCAGTTTTAGTTATTAATGAGTTTGATGGCATTTGGAAAAAAAACTGTTACAGTGTCTGTTTGATTTAGTGTGCAGAACTCTGTAGTGCCTGCCAGAGGGTAGGAGGTTAAAAAGTTTGTGTCCAGGGGTAATTTTTTCTGCCCGGTTTCTGATCCTTGTTTTGTATAAATCCTGGGGGGTGGGCAAAGGAGCACCAATGATTTTTGCCGCTCAATTCACCACTCTTTGCAATCTGCATCTGTCCTGTTTTGTGGCTGAACCGAACCACACTGTGATGGATGTGCACAGGACAGATTTAATGACTGCGGTTTAGAACTGTTTCAGCAGCTCCTGTGGCAGACCGTGTTTCCTCAGTTGACGCAGAAAGTATATCCTTTGCTGGGCCTTTTTGAGGATGGAGTTGGTGTTGGCCTCCCACTTTAGGTCATTGGAAATAGTAGTTCCCAAGAACCTGAAGGTCTCCACGGTAGACACAGTGCTGTTGAATATGGTGATGGTGAGCAGTGTCAAAGGTTTCCTTTTAAAATCCACTGTCATCTCTACAGTCTTTATTGTGTTCAGCTCTAGGTTGTTCCGAGTGCACCAGAGCACCAGCCGATCAATCTCCTGCCGATATGCAGACTCATCTCCATCCTGGATTAGTCCAATGATTGTAGTGTCGTCTGCAAACTTTAGAATTTCAACGCAATAGTCCAAGAAGATGCAGAAGAAAGTGAAGTCCTTGGAAAATTTGGGAATGTTGCGAGAAACAGTAGGGGTCAGGTACTGCTGTATTTCTGTGCTGAACATAAGTTGGTTATCACCAACACACTGTTCCTCTCATCAGGCACCAGTTCAAATCAAATGAAGAGACCAGACTGACTACATCCTAATCAGTCAGCAGTAGAAACAGTTTGCCAATAAAGCACACACATGCCTTAGTGCAGATTGTGATCACAATCTTGTGAGCCATTAAGGGCAAAATGGAAGGAAACCAAAGATGATGTGTCAAAGATGGAAAGACTACTTACAAAACATCCCAAGAAATGGGGTTTGTAGTTGGTCTGCCCACATTTCTATAATGTATGTCTGTTTTTGTGCTTGAGTACAATCCGCAAACTTTTGTCCACTGTTGCGGCCCACTTAATAACAATTTTGAGAAGAAATGCATTAAGGGCTGAGGGCTCATACAAGGGGTGCATTGGATACATACAAGCGGTATTTTTTAACTTTTTGAATGAATACTCTGGAATAAGAGTGGAATAAGATCTGATTAGATTTCAGAGTGAAGATTGGACTTAACTCAGGACTAAAGTTTTATTTTGCCAAATATACTAAGCCAATGGTGCAACAATTGCTATGTGATGTTATTATATAAAAAAGTTTTGCATGTTCTCCCAATGTCTGTGTGGAGATTCCTCAAATGTTAATAATATCTTTGTATTTAATTTAATACAATGCTTTCTGACTTATTAAGTTAAATGCATCCACTTAAAAATAAAAACAAATTGTCTTAAGTATTATATTCAGTTTTTGGTGGATCCTCCTTTAATACCCAATTATAAAAGCTTACCAATTTATCAGCTTACTGTGAAATGTTTTAAAATGGTGTAACTTTCCTGTTTGTTATTAGACATAGCAGTTACAGATTTATAGACTATTATATTATTATCACTATTATTATAGTCAACATTTTAAAATAAAATTCTGGGTCCTTTCAGTGTTGTTTGCATGTTCTCCCTGTGTCAATGGGCAATCCATCCTACGACGTCCCCCACTGTTATTTACAGCTAGGGCAGTGGTTCTCAAACTTTTTCTGTCATGCCCCCCTTAGTAAGATGAAAAATTTTCATGCCCCCCGTCCCAACAAAATGCTAACAAAAATAGGCCAAGTTTAACTTTGTTGAAATAACTTTAAAGATCATGAATGTTCCTTTCACCTTTATTTTAGTAATTTCTGTTGTAGGCTTGATACTGCCACTCTCAAATCATGCTCAATGTTGAGCTTAGCCCATTTCTTAGAGATAGGATGTGGCAAAGGGGAGCAGAATGCCCACAGCCCTCTTAGTGGATGTTCCCTCTCCACACCAAGCCAAAATTCACTCAGTGTCTGAGCTGTATCCATATCTACAGCTGCAGGGAGTATGAGCTTCTCTGCTATTGTGTGTGGTTTTTTGCACTGGGCAATTCTATACGTGACTTTGTATGAAGCCATTAGTGCTTTGCTGTTCACTGACGCAGCTTTTACGAATTAAAGTTCCTGCTGACGATATTCACCAAGTTTTCTCTGAAAGAACTCGAGTGGCTTATTGATGTGACTGGGGTGTAATGTCTCCAAGTGTCTTCTTAATTTGTTGGGTCTCATACAATCAGCAGCCAGAGTTTTTAGACATAAAATACAAACTGGTCTGTCCTCCTCTCCCACTATATTCACTGTGAACCCAAGAGCAAGATAGGCTTTGTCATATTTTCTTGACTTGGTTTTTGGTTGATTACCGTCACTTGTTTTGTATGTCTCGGAAGCATCATCTGTTTTTCTTTTCGTCCCTGTCAAATACCTCCATTCTGTATATTAAGACTCTCTGTCAGAATGAATACTGCTAACCTGAAAGCACGGTTTGTTTATTGTCCACCGTTAAAAAGATTCCGACGTTAAAGCATTGGTTCCGCGCTTCATTTCCCAGTCAGACACGCCCCCTTCATGTCTCTCTGCCCCACACGCTTTGAGAAACGCTAGGGGCAATATAGAAACACCAAAAAATATGGAGTAAAAATATCCACAAGAGGGCGACACACTGTTTCGCCAATTGATGTGACTAGTACAAGAGCCGGAATGTTCACATAATAAATGAAGTACACAAATACTTTTACGATTATTATTATTGTTGTTGTTTGTTTGTTTATTTAAATAATTGTTAGAAATGATTCAGTCATACATATAATGTGAAATCACTCGGACTTATTGAGAGTAACACGCTGCACGTTCGTATTCTGACAACTAAAGATGACAAAAGATGCGCAAAAGATGACAGTTTAGTGATAGTCACGTGAATCGGTCTGAGATGAATTATTTCTAGGTACGATTTTCGATTGACAGAAAATGGAGAATATTTTGTCTCTTAAAGAATCGATAGTTATTTACTTGGATAGAAGTGGAGGGCTGCAGAAACTCGTTGAAGCCTGTCAATCTTTCAAAGGTTAGTCTAAAGACGGTTATTGTAATTTACAGTTTTAAAGTAGGTATGCATAAGTTGTTAGCTGTGCTAGCATGGTGTAACAAACTGTAGCTTTTATGTCGTTTACGGCCTTGGCATCTCAGTGATTTCGCCAACGGTTCTTTTTTTCTGAATTCTTTAAAAGTTTGTTGTGTGCATTCTTAAAGCAATTTCATAAAAAAATATAAATTTTCATCAACCTTATTAATTTCGTGATGCAGACAGTCTACATGCTAACTTTGTAGCATGGCCTCCTATTTCCTTAATAATGTGAATTATGCTTGACTGTAATATGTGACTTCTCTTTGCTTATATGAATAAGGCTAGTTGGACTGCACCCAATTCATATGTCTAACAAGAGCCAGAATGGTCAGTGCTAGTGTTGTACCATTTGCCGATCATTTTTAGAAATTTGATTAAGTAAATTTAGTACACAATGATACCAATTTTTAGCTGTCCAGATCAATTTATGTGTTTATTACATTTTTTTTTTACATAGTTTCGTCGTTTGCCTGTCTTTATGTAGAGTGAAAATTTGTATGAATAGTCAAATGTTACCCAAGAATGGTTAAAAACAGCACTGCCAGCAATTAGAATCTGCAAGCAAGTTTTACTTAACCAAATGCTTAAAGGATGCACGAAGTTCATCTTTCAAAATGCATGGACAAAAAAGCCTTTAAGCCCCTAGCAATATGAAGATAATTTGTGGACACTGTCACTTTTCCTGGCAGCATCTAGGTCAAAACCGGCTTAATAATTTCTCATTAATTCAAATGTAACAACAAAAGAACAATAAAACCAGTTTTTGTTGTCACAAATTAAACTAGCGTTACTCATGAATTTTTTTTTTAGCTGGCACAAAAAATGTCATCTTTGAAATGTTTTTTTTCAGATTTTCAGCAGGTGTATCATTTTAGTTTTGAAGTAAATCCATCTGACATTTTTGAACTGGATGCCAGATTGGGAGATTGCATATTACACAACCCTCAGAAAGCTACCTCACTGTTTCAGTCTGTAAGTTTCTATTAAAGATATTTTTTAGAGTAAGGTTGTCAGTCTCTTATCTAGGCACTGTATTTTAGGATAGTAATTAATGTAAATAATATATATGTGGCAAATTGTGCCCAAGCTGACAAAAAGGTTAAGAGCCACTGCCCTAATTATAGGCATGTTTTTGTTGTTTTGCAGGTTTGTTTTTTGTCAATAAAGACATTGTCACTAATTAAGCACATAAACGCTGAAAATCAGGTATGCATATATTTATCTATCCAATTATAGCTCCCAGTCCAGTTCTGTTACTTAATAATTCTCTTTCTTGCTTCCGTGAGGTTAACGTTGTTCTGAAACTAGCGCACATGCCACCTTTCCCAGACTACTTTCTGGATTTATCTGAGTTCCCTTGGGGTTATGGGCATATGAGGCCTATGGCATTGGAGGGTCTTGTAATTGCCATGACCTGTGTCACGAAATACACTCAGGGAGCCAGATTTCTATGTGCAGAAGAAAAATGTCCTTGTTCAAGGGGTAACTAAGAATTGTTTTTTATCTTAAACGTTTTAGTACTTCTTGCTGTAACTGTTCTCTTTATGCCACCAGGATTCCACCACATTAGAGTACATGCTCCAGGAGCCACAGAGTCTGCTACTGTTAGAAGTGACTGTATCTGTTTTCTCTGCTCTTCACCACTTAAAGAGGATGTAAAATCTCGTGTTTTAGGGGGTAAGAACCAAGTGATTGTCCACACAGGTTTCCTCCAAGTTGACTGTAGATGCACTGGCTACTCTGCTCCTAGGTGTAATGATTGTAAATGACTATTGCTGCTCTGCACTCAGTGCTCTTGAAAAAGGCTCAACTATGACCCTTATCAAAGTTAAGTAGTTATTAAAGATGACCTGCATGTTACAATCTTTCAAGACATTAAAGGAAGGCAAAGAAGGCATTGGTTGGTTAAACATATCAGATTAATTAGATAAAATAAGATCAAGCAGATTTTTAATACCTTCCACTTATGCCCAACCCCTCCGAAGAGAGAATGTAAGCTTCTGGAAATTATGTATGCATCTTTTTTAAACATACCATTACCTGGCCTACCAGAGTGGACAGTAACTTGAGGGACATGATAAACCCTTATAATCACTGATAAAATAAATACAATTTTGACAGAAAAAATCTTGTTACAGCATGACCATGGCCCTGTGAACAAAGCAAGGTCTTTAAAGACATGAAGAAAAGCTTGGTTTAAAGAAACTCCAGTGGCATGCACAGAGCCCTGACCTCATACCCACTGGAATGGACTGAAACATCTATTGAGGCTTTCTTGACCAACATCACTACTTAGCCATACAAATGCTCTTTTGACTGAATTGGCACAAATGTCAGCAGACATACTTCAAAGTCTTGTGAGAAGCCTTCTCAAAAGAGTGGCTGTTGATATAGCTGAAAAGATCAAAAAGAGGTCTTACTATTTTAATACTATTTGTTTTGAACTGGGATATCCAACAAGCTCATGGTCAGGTGTCCAAATAAATTTGGTTATATAGTGTACATCTTATATTTATCTTATATTTATTACAGAAACAGAATTTATTGGCCAGGGACAGGGGAAAACCTGTAGTATACAGTATGATTAATAAAGAAAGTGTAAAGTGTATAACATATTTTTTGGAGTAGAATAGAATGCAAAGCGAAAAGACTTTATAATGTTCTGATTTTTACATACTAAATACCATTGTCTGCTGGTGATGCAAAAGGCCCCAAATTGTAGGAATGACACAAGCAAAATTTATGTAAGTACACTTAGTCCAATCTGCTTTTTCAAATTCTACAGTGAATACTTAAATACCATGAGCTCATGTTTCTTTGGGAGACACAATACATTGCATTTGCCAAGATGTATTTGTCGACCTAGAAATAATTTTCTTTCAAATAAAGCCACAGATGAATTTTCATTTCTGATTGATAACTGTCAACCTTTTTCTTCTTCCCACCTAATCACTATTTGGGGTAAGCCGTGAAAGCAGCCAATCAAAGGTTTACCCCTTCCTCCCCTTCCCTATTTAGGTCAAGTACAGATACCTAAAAAAGTACACTAACGACATACCACCTAAGAAGGAAAGTGATAAATTAACATGCCAATGGATAACTGGTACCAACTGATATGTTTCCTGAGGCAAACTGGCGCACCCAACAGGAACCCATGTTGACATAAGGAATATCCAGTGTGACACAAACACTACATGCTGCACTGCAATAAGAATACATTACCACAGTACCCAAGTTAACATATTTTTTACTGTGTCTCTATGCACAGACAAGCAGCTGATTGAGCTTGTTCACGTGAAAGCACTGGAAGGGTTGGGAGTTCATGACTGTTTTTCACTAAGATATCAATCGGTCACTTTATTTCTAAGAGGTAGGTCAAGATTTGATGTAAAAACGTGGATAGTTCAGTTATACTTGCAACTGGTGTGTGACATATGTGACATGCTATGAAGTTTGTTTCCTTAAATCATAAGTACAGCTCATAACTATTATTGTTACTTAATGTTAGATGAATTTTGCAACTCCATGAAAATTGGTCAGCTGTACCGAGTAGTTGGAATACCAACTCATGTACAACAGTGGCCCAATCTTACTTGGAGCATAGAGGCTTGCAGTGTTCAAACACATACACCTGACTGTAAGTATTAATTAAATATAAGTAAGTAAACATCAAGATAACTCAATCTTTAAGCAGTTTCAGGGTAGATAATCTTTAATTCCCCCCTTAGACCATTCCCTGGTCAGCAATAATTTCAAGGCCCTGCATACTGCTTCAGCTTGTTCACCATGGAGATTCTCTGCCATTGTGGCCAACTCATTTGGCTTAGCAGTCGTTCCTCCTGGTCTTTACAGCACACTGAAACTGTCACTTCTCCTCAGCCTGGTGCAGACCAACAGGGAGTATTCAGATGCACATAACCATTTGGATGTGCTGGCACTCACCAGTGAAACTTACATTATTGAGAGGTAGACTTTAGAGACTGTGATACTAAAAAGTTGTGGTTCTTAATGTGTACTTGTGACTTAATGAGCAACTAGAAAATAGAATTTCCTAAATCTGTTTTTTCTGATTGCATTGATTGGTTTTCAAATTTTTAAACACTAACATTTTAAACAACAAAAAATTAGCAGTTATCCAGTATTTACATAATTATTGAATATGTTTAATATAACAAATAGCACATTATGTCAAGTTGATTGCTTTATTTGCATTGTTCCAGAATTTTTATCACAAAATTAGAAATTATTTTCATTGACCAATTTTTTTTTTAGATGAAAGAGAGTAAACTCTTAAAAATCTAAAGTAACAAATAACTGTATGCATTTCTTCTCAGGTTAATGATGTACAGTTTGAGCCTGGCTGCACGGGGCATTCGTCATCCAGTTAATGGAGAGCTGTTTACTTCCCTGTCCAGAGATGAGCATGGAGCAGGAACAGCCAACATCCATGCTGGTTCTGCCCTGCTGGCTGCTGGGGGTGTGTGTCTGTTGGGAGATTTAGCATACTACAAGAAAGACAAGATAGATGCTCTTCAGTCAGGTACTACAGGAATCTTAAAAGTTGAATAAAATAGTTCAGTGTTAGGGGCAGGGGTTTTTAGCCTATAGCATGTAAGCCAGTTGCGGCCCATGACACAGATGTGCTTGCCCGTTCTTATAGACTATATGTATGCTCAGTACAACAAGGTTGGCTTTTGGTCACAGTCCATTAGAGGTGTTTGCAAAAATAGCTGCCTATGCCTACACTTTCTTACACCACTCTTGTGTTCCCACAGCATTAGAGAGCAGAGCAGTGTCTGTGTTTATCCCTGGAAAGAAGTATGGTGAGGATGTAGACCAGCAACTTTCATTTCCCATCCATTGTAACTTCTGGGCCCTGGCTGATGCAACAGCACCTTCCAGGAAGCCTACCAGGCCTGACGGTGTAGTGCTTGGCTCAGTGGTAGGTTTTCTCTTAATAAATAGCCTGAGCCAATGGCAATTAGTAGGTAACATCAATGTCTGTAAGGATTTTGGCATATTCTTTCCTTGTCTGCGTGGGTTTCCTCATGACACTCAATGGGGAGAACAATCTGATGTCTAGAATGTTCTGGTGACCGAATAATGTGAAAAACCATGAGATTCTACTTCATTTAAACCATGTCTTCTTGTCATTAGCCTTAGTTGTTCCATAGTGGCTCATTAAATGTGTAACTGTCCTTACTACTACAAGTAGTGTTGAAGTAAACAAAAAGTAAAAAAATATAATTAATATTATTAAAAATAATTAGTCTACGTTATGCATATCACTGTTATGTAGTACTGTCATTTCATTTTTCTTATTCTAATAATACCAGCCTTCGAGACTGCCTGATTCATGTACAATATTTGTCAATGCTGTAACTTAAGTTTTACTAAATGATTCTAAAGACTACATTTAATTGTAAGGCTACCAAGCTAGACAATTGTTTTCAACATAATCTCAGACTAATAATAAAAAAAGTTGCAAAATTAAAGCAATACATTTAATCATAATATCACTTCTTTCTGCACCACATACGCATACAGGTACACATGTTTAAAATGAACTTAGATACATTTAGAAAAATCAGAGCAGTAGTCAGATGTAAAAAAGAACTCTTAGGCAATTACTTTGACAGGTTAATAATAAATATATAAAATATATAATAAAAAATGGCTAACTTTGACTGGTTTCTAATAAACAAGGTAAATGTGCTAGGTCTAGCCAATCTGCTTGATTTTTTGACTGGAACACCATTGAAAAGTTCTGAAAATACTTCAAAAAAGTTGGAGCAGTAGGAAAAATTTATATGAAAACAGACAACGCTGATTTGCAAATTCTTTTGACCTGTAATTAATTAAAAACACAAAGAGTACACTATTGTTTCAACAAGTTTTTGTATGTATTTGTATGTATAATGTATTCCAATGTATTCAGATGAAGGCTGCAACACTTCCCAAAAAAGTTGAAACTGGGCACATTTATATGGAAGGGTATGTAATTTGAATGTTTTCCTCAGCATTAATGGTGCCTTCACAGATGTGCAAGTTCCCAATGCCATTGGATTAACAGCCCTAAGCCTTGACAGATGTTGGCTTTTGTAGTTTGTGCTATGATAACAGTCACATGTAAAAAAAAAAAAAAAAAAAACATTTAAATAAAAATCCAAATAATGATTGTAATCAATGAAAGCAGTGATTGTTATCATGATTTGGTACAAAAGTATCCACGAAAGGCCGAGTCTTTGAGGATAAAAGATAGGCAGATGTCTAGTCTGTCAACGAGTGTGTGAGAACATTATCAAAATGTTTTAAAACAATGTTCCTCAAATAAAGATTGGAAGTGATTTGCATATTTCTCCCTCTAAAGTGCATAATATTATTAAACAATTCAAGGAATCTGGAGGAATTTCAGTGCGTAAAGGGCACTGATCCCTTTTCAGCACTGCACCAAGAACCATCATTTATCAATAGCTGATATAACCACATGGGCAATGGATTAATTTGGCAAATTATATTCACAAATGCCACTTAAAACTTAGGAGGCATCTGGGATGGACCATTACACAGTGGAAATGTGTTTTGTTATCAGATGTATTCCAGATTTTTTGGGAAGAAATGCAAGCCATGTGCTCTGAACCAAAGATGAAAGGTCAGGGTCTGTCTTGGTATGGGGTTTTGTCAGTGCCTTTGGCTAAAGTAATTTAAATGTATGTGAAGCAGCTTTAATGCAGAAAAGTACATTAAGATTTTACAGCAACATATGCTGCACACAATACAAAGACATGGCTGCAGAAGAAGAGTTTCAAGGTACTGGACTGGCCTGCCTGCAGAACATACAGTCATGTGAAAAAATTAGGACACCTCATGAGAACCTTTGTCTTTTTGAACATATTTAAACATATGGACATTTGAGCTTCATTTGAACAGTACTGAGAGATTGAGCTTATATCATTAAACAAATAAAACTAAAAAGATACTTTTAAACAAGTTGTAAAATGTAATGAACAAAAACGAAAATTTATTGTGAGGAAAAAGTTAGGACACCCTATGCCTTAATGGCCTCAATTAGACGTTTCCTATAACCATCTACCAGTCTCTGACATTGACTGGGAGAAAGTTTTTCACTTTCTAGGATTAAGATCTGGGCTTTGACTTGGCCATTCCAGAACTCTCCATTTCTTTCTTTAGAGCCATTTTTTGGTGAATTTACTGGAATGTTTTGGGTTGTTGTAATGTTGCATGGTCCACCTCCGCTTCAGCTTTAGTATTGACAGATGGTCTTACATTTTCCTCAAGCATCCTCTGATACAGTAAAGAATTTATCGTGGATTCTATAATGGAGAGCTTGCCAGGCCCTGCTGCTGCAAGCCTGTGAAAAGCATCATGACTTTGTTACCTGCTCGCTCTCCCTTTTAGTTATGCTGTAATAATTAGGGGTCCCGGAGTCTTAAACTACTCTTCTGCAAAACTGACATTTTACTCTTAACGATTTCACATTTTAACTACATCTTCTGTCGTTTTACCCCGATGTTAAAGACTGCACGTCGAGACTGCTCTGCCAACAATGCTGCTCCTGCTAGATGTAATGGAAACCTGGCTTGTTTCCATCAAAAATGTCAAGAACTCACTACGGACTTTATCACAGACAAATAATATAGAACTCCTAATTATTTTTTGCTAGTTAAAAGTTTTAGTTGAATTAAATTTTGTGTATGCATGATTTGTGTAAATCCTATTTATTCAAATTATCCTCCAGGCCACCCAAGGAGGATGGGTCCCTGTTGAGTCTGGTTCCTCTCAAGGTTTCTTCCTGTAATTTTAAGGGAGTTTTCCTTGCCACTGTTGCCCTCGGCTTGCTCAACAGAGGTTTTTGGTCTGTAGGTCCTGGTTTCTGTAAAGTTGCTTTGAGACAATGTTTATTGTAAAAAGCGCTATACAAATAAAATTGACTTGACAAAGCAGCCCCAAACCACGACATTTCCACCTCCATGCTTCACAGTTGGTATGAGGTTCTTTTGCTCAAATGCTGTGTTTGGTTTGCATCAAAACATGTCTTCTGTTACTGTGCCCAAATAATTAAACTTTGGATTCATCTGTCCAAAGCACATTGTTCCAAAAGTCCTGGTCTTTGTCTAGGTGTCCTCTGGCAAATCTTAGTCTTGCCCTGATGGTTTTTTTTTTTGACAGCAAGGGTTTCCTTTTTGCACACCTCCTATTAAAATATTGTGCAGTCTCTTTCTGATGGTAGATACATGTACATTGACATCAACTGTGGCAAGAGCTACCTGTAGGTCCCATAATGACATTGTAGGATTATTGGAGACTTCTTTACGCATCTTGCGGCCTGCTCTTGGGCTGAACTTGCTAGGACAGCCTGACTGACCATGTTGGCAGTTGTTTTAAATGTTCTGTTGTTTTAAATGTAAATTATTTTCCAGACAGTGCAATGGCTGATTTCTTATTGTTTTGAGATCTTTTTAAATCCCTTCCCAGACTCATATGCATCGACAACCTTCTTTCTGAAGGCCTCCGAGAGCTCTTTAGATCTCACCATGGCGATAACACTCACTTTAACAATCAAGAGCAAACCAAACTAATGTCCTCTAACAATGGTCTAATCATTGCAGCTGATGTGGTGCACTGGATTCTAATTTTAGACATTTTAAGTAGTAATAAATGTGGGGGTGTCCTAACTTTTTCTTCACAATAAATTTCCATTTTTGTTCATTACATTTTACAACTTGTGTTTAAAAGTAATTTTTTAACGTTTTTGTTGTTCATCCTAGAAAGTTGATGGTTTTTTCAGCAAGACAATGCCAGGCCTTATTCCTGTAGCCTACAACAGCAGGGCTTCATAGAGTGCATGAACCTACTTGCAGATCCATCTTCTTTTAAAAATGTATGGCGCTAATAAAAAGCAATGGTGATCAGCTGAAGTATTGTATTGCAGTGGTTCTCAACGGGGTGGGAGGGGGGGGGGGGGTCCTGTTGCATTTTATTAAGTTAAGAAAAACCCATAGGCATATAGGTTATGTCTAAACTATGGTGGGTTTGTTTATAAAATACATAATAAAATTAAGCTTGTCAGCAAAAATAACTTATCTTTTTTTTGTACTTTGCTTAGTTATATAAAAATGAAGAAAATTAACAAAATTCATTCATGTTTGCCCATTCTTGCATGTATATAGGAAATAGGTCCGGTACCTCCACAGGTTGCGGAGGCAATTGGACTAGTGATCCAGTGCAGGGAGGCAGAAGACCACTCACTGTTTTCTGTACATACCCTGCAGCATGCAATTTCACCAGGGGAACCTCTTTATCCTGCCTCCATGCAGTTTACAACAGAGCACTACAAAGAGGTTGATAAGCCATGAAAATTACCAGTGCTAAAATCCTTTTTAACTTAAACATTTTGACAGCTTCCTTAAATTCAATAATAACATTTTGTTGTCCATACTGTATATTTGTTTTACTAGTGATTACAATGTTTATCTTCCTCGCAGCTCTTGACTTATGCTCAGAGTCTGAAAGTACACATGAGCCCTGAAGCTGAGAAGATGGTTCATGGTTACTATATGGCCAATCGGAGGGTGCGCTCTTCAGTATCTGTTACATCAATTAAACTGCTGTAAGTATAGTAAAGAAGTAATTTCATGAAGAAATTACCCACTGCTATATGCCAGTGTCAAAACATAAAATCAGTGTCAACTGTATACTCATTTTAGTTATTGTTTGTACAGTAGTGTTCAAAAAAATAGCAGTGATTTTAAAAAAGTGAATAAAGCACAAAATCATTATAACTTTTATTTCCATAAATGCAAATGCACTGAAAATACTACACTTTTAATTCTAAATCAAAACATTAACAACATTTAGCCAGTTTGTGTTAATCCTTTACAGAAAGTTAAGAAAAATGAATATTAGGCTGTTCAAAAAAATAGCAGTACCAGCATTTTTCTATAAAAACTCAAGAAATGTATCTATAAACTGAAAATGTTTGAGGTTTCACTTTACTTTAAATTACTGAACTAATATTTAGTGGCATAACAATTGTTTCCAAGATCTGTGTTGCATGGAGTCGACCAACTTCTGGCACCTCTGAACAGGTATTCCAGTGCAGGATGATTACACTACATTCCACAGTTCTTCTGCAATTTTGGGTTTTGCCTCAAAAAACCGCATTTCAGATATCAGAACACAAGTTCTCTATGGGATTGGGCTGGCCACTCTATTACCTCAATCTTGTTTGTCTGTAACCAAGATGTTTTGGGTCATTGTCAAGTTAAAACACCCATTTTAAGGGCATTTCTTCTTTGACATAGGGCAACATGATGATCTCAAGTATTCTGATATATTTAAACTGATCCATGATCCCTCGTATGTGATAAATAGACGTAACACCATGGTATGAAAAACATCCTCATATCATAGTTTTGTACCACCATGCTTTACTGTCTTCACAGTGTACTTTGGCTCGAATTCAGTGCTCGAGGGTCATCTGACCCAAAAAGAACAATTTTGCTTTCACCAGTCCACAAAATGTTGAGCCATTTCTCTTTGGACCAGTCAATGTGTTCTTTGGGAAATTTGAACCCATTCAGGACACGTCTTTTTCTTAACAACGGGACTTTGCAAGTTCTTGCTGGTAAATTGGCTTCACTTAATCATCTTCTGTACTCACTGGGAACTTCAGATGTTCCTTGATCTTTCTGGAGGTGATCACTGGCTGAACCTTTGCCATTCTGGCTATTCTTTGATCCATTCGAACAGTAGTTCCACGCTTCCTTCTGCATCTTTCAGGTTTTAGTTGTCACTTTAAGGCATTTGAGATCATTTTAGCTGAGCAGCCTATCATTTGCTGCACTTCTCTGTATGTTTTTTTCCCTCTAAAATCAACTTTTTAATTAAAGTACGCTGTTCATCAGAACAATGTCTGGAACAACCCATTTTACCCAGTATTTCAGAAGGAAATGCACTATGACCAACCTGTGCAACATTTGCCACCCTCCTACCTTAAATAAGGGCCAAAATTGACACCCATTCTTCTGCAGAATGAATGACTTCACCAATTGAACTCCTCATTGCTATTATTTTGAACAAACCCCTTTCAATCAATGCTTTGATTACTCAGAATGAACGGCATGCATGTCCTAATTGTTGGGTTTGTTTTGTTTTCAATACTCTACTACACTTTCAAGTAAATTTTTTGCTATGTAGAAATAGCATTTCTACTAAAAACTTTGATTTATCAAGTTAATGGTGTTGGACTGCTATTTTTTTGAACACCACTGTATATGTGTACAAAACGAAAAATGTTCCATACACAAGTACTGACCAACAGTACTTTTGTAACAAGCAACACTGCACGTTTCCTACCTAGGCTCCATTTAAAAATCCAGTGTAAACTCTAGTACAAAACCCTAGGTCTGTCACAAGCCGAAAAAATGGGTTGCAGAGGGGGAAAAAAATTTAATTATCTTGTATGTGAATGCCCCCGTATGGAGGCTCTATGTTACATCTTGTAAAGAGAGAGTATTGTGCTGCCTGGGTCGCTTAAATTTTTTTTTTTTTTTTTTAAATTACCAAAAGGTAATTTCTGAAGGTTTCATAATTCACAAAAAAACTAAAACAAAAGAAAAAACACAAATGTTTTGCACTTTAAATTTAGCCAACTTGGGAGAGGTAGAAGTATCGCCAGTATTGCTTGCAACGGTATAAGAATGAATGCTTTTGATCTCATTTGTACACAACTTTAACAGAAATAAATATGGAAAACAAGCCTAAATGTTCTAGATTCTTCAACACAGGTCATTTTATTTTTATTTACCAGGCATTTCTCTGAAGATATGACATTTTGCAAATAAATGTCTGTGTAAAAAAGCTCTGGTTTTTATTTTTAAATCATTTCACAAATTCATTTCATTTTTTTCACATTATTCACAAGTTTACCCTGTTAAACAAAGTTCAGCAACAGATGACACTCCTCGGAAGTCACAGTATTTACTCACCTGCAAAATGCCTTGTAAATAAAAACTGAATAAAGTAGAAGCTGTAGAAGCATGCTTAGAAGAATCAGTAACATTTAGGCTTGTACTTGCTGACTAAAGGTTAATACAAAACAGTGATTTATATGTTAGTTAAAAGCTTTACATAGAGCAAGTAAAGACAATACAAGAAACATTTCACTATTGCAGCAAGAAAGTACACTAAGAATGCATCTAAATAACTGGCTTGGTGGTTTTGCCAGTGTAGCCCTTGCACAGGCACATGCCAAGCTTAATCTAAGGACACTGGTTCTACAAGAAGATGTGGTGATTGCAGTGTTGCTCTGCGAAAACTCAACCACTCTAAGATATGGTAAGACCTTACTATTCATCTTTTGTATGTACACATTTTTAAATGTAACCATTTATAAATTAACCTACAGAAAACTACCATGATAACCTTATTTATTTCTTATTTTAAAATTTTGGCACAACACTTTAAGGGTCAAGATCAAGTTAATGTTACAGTTTATTCTACAGTTATTAGCACTTATGCTACAGTATTATTCTCGAGTCTGTCTTCGGATTGCAGGGGCCTCAGCTCTTATTATTCCACCTGATGCAGTGTTTCCTTATGATCTGCATGACCTGGAGTCCCTGTGCAGACGAGACCTGCTCCTAAAAGAGTTTCAACAGCAGATTCTGCAATTTGTGTATTCCTACGCACCAGGAGTAGCCACCTATAGCATGGAAGAATAGAATACATTGTTAACCAGCAGACCACCTGAATTGTTTACAAGCATTTATGATTAAATATTTCAGAACATAAACCTAGGACATACATGGCTGTCTAAAATGCCTAAGCTCCAGATGACAAGTTTAAAAAATACTAATTAAACTCATTGGGCAAGAAAAGCTACTCAGCAACTTAATTATTAGCAGTGTATTTGTTTTTCATAGTTTTGTTGTGGCATTTTCCAAATCTAAAAGGCTTTGATTTTTAGATTTTCAAACACGGTATTCAGAGTCTTACCATATTAAGAGTAGTTCAAAGTTCAGCAACAAATGACTCTAAACTGAAGTGTCTCATGATGGCTGCAACTCATTTACTATTAATAAATAAATAAAAACAAACCTTAGATGGTCACATAATTAACACACTATTTTAGTTAGATAGGTAAAGGGCAAAAACACAAAACCGCAAAGTGGCTTTTCAGATTACATTAAAAACAAACCATTTTAGCCTGATGGGTAAATGAAGAAAACGTGAAAATCTTATAAAGCAGGTTATGCACATGCTCTTTTAAATGAGAAAGTATATTTACCATGCACTAAGAACATCCACACTTCCTTTTCAGTAACCATGTTTATTTTCACAGAGAAAAACATCTTAAGAACAATTTCCATACCTAAGATAATTTTCATAACCAGATCATTTTCAATAGTTGCTCAGAAAGTCACATTATCAACAACCCAATCTGGTCTGATGGGTAAACGGCAAAAATGTGAAATCATCATAGTGCAAATCTAGTGTCTTCACATAGTAAGCCTAATGTTTAATCTTACCTTTGAGTGCATTATAGTGCAGACAAATCAGTCACCCTTGATTTTGAACTTCCTTGAGGAAAGAAAAAAAAATCTTGTAAATTCTAACATGTTTAGTTAAAGTGTGGTGCTAAT
Organism: Trichomycterus rosablanca; assembly: GCF_030014385.1. Lineage (NCBI taxonomy): Eukaryota > Metazoa > Chordata > Actinopteri > Siluriformes > Trichomycteridae > Trichomycterus > Trichomycterus rosablanca. The sequence continues at coordinate 13,310,470 of NC_086010.1, forward strand.
GCATAGTCTGCATTTGTAATGGTAAATTTAATGTACATGATCCCATGCTTTTCAGTAAGTCACATTATCAACAATCCAATCTGGTCTGACGGGTAAACGGCGAAAATGTGAAATCATCATAGTGCAAATCTAGACTGTGTCTTCACATAGTAAAGCCTAATGTTTAATCTTACCTTTGAGTGCATTATAGTGCAGACAAATCAGTCACCCTTGATTTTGAACTTCCTTGAGGAAAGAAAAAAAAATCTTGTAAATTAACATGTTTAGTTCAAGTATGGTGCTAATGCATAGTCTGCATTTGTAATGGTAAATTTAATGTACATGATCCCATGCTTTTCAGTAAGTCACATTATCAACAACCCAATCTGGTCTGACGGGTAAACGGCGAAAATGTGAAAATCATCATAGTGCAAATCTAGACTGTGTCTTCACATAGTAAGCCTAATGTTCAATCTTACCTTTGAGTGCATTATAGTGCAGACAAATCAGTCACCCTTGATTTTGAACTTCCTTGAGGAAAGAAAAAAAAATCTTGTAAATTCTAACATGTTTAGTTCAAGTGTGGTGCTAATGCATAGTCTGCATTTGTAATGGTAAATTTAATGTACATGATCCCATGCTTTTCAGTAAGTCACATTATCAACAACCCAATCTGGTCTGACGGGTAAACGGCGAAAATGTGAAATCATCATAGTGCAAATCTAGACTGTGTCTTCACATAGTAAAGCCTAATGTTTAATCTTACCTTTGAGTGCATTATAGTGCAGACAAATCAGTCACCCTTGATTTTGAACTTCCTTGAGGAAAGAAAACAAAATCTTGTAAATTCTAACATGTTTAGTTCAAGTGTGGTGCTAATGCATAGTCTGCATTTGTAATGGTAAATTTAATGTACATGATCCCATGCTTTTCAGTAAGTCACATTATCAACAACCCAATCTGGTCTGACGGGTAAACGGCGAAAATGTGAAATCATCATAGTGCAAATCTAGACTGTGTCTTCACATAGTAAAGCCTAATGTTTAATCTTACCTTTGAGTGCATTATAGTGCAGACAAATCAGTCACCCTTGATTTTAAACTTCCTTCAGGAAAGAAAAAAAAAAATCTTGTGAATTAATATGTTCAGGTCAAGTATGGTGCTAATGCATGGTCTGCATTTGTAATGGTAAATTTAATGTACATAATCCCATGCTTTTCAGTTAGTCACATTATCAACAACCCAATCTGGTCTGACGGGTAAACGGCGAAAATGTGAAAATCATCATAGTGCAAATCTAGACTGTGTCTTCACATAGTAAGCCTAATGTTCAATCTTACCTTTGAGTGCATTATAGTGCAGACAAATCAGTCACCCTTGATTTTGAACTTCCTTGAGGAAAGAAAAAAAAATCTTGTAAATTCTAACATGTTTAGTTCAAGTGTGGTGCTAATGCATAGTCTGCATTTGTAATGGTAAATTTAATGTACATGATCCCATGCTTTTCAGTAAGTCACATTATCAACAACCCAATCTGGTCTGACGGGTAAACGGCGAAAATGTGAAATCATCATAGTGCAAATCTAGACTGTGTCTTCACATAGTAAAGCCTAATGTTTAATCTTACCTTTGAGTGCATTATAGTGCAGACAAATCAGTCACCCTTGATTTTAAACTTCCTTCAGGAAAGAAAAAAAAAAATCTTGTGAATTAATATGTTCAGGTCAAGTATGGTGCTAATGCATGGTCTGCATTTGTAATGGTAAATTTAATGTACATAATCCCATGCTTTTCAGTTAGTCACATTATCAACAACCCAATCTGGTCTGACGGGTAAACGGCGAAAATGTGAAAATCATCATAGTGCAAATCTAGACTGTGTCTTCACATAGTAAGCCTAATGTTCAATCTTACCTTTGAGTGCATTATAGTGCAGACAAATCAGTCACCCTTGATTTTGAACTTCCTTGAGGAAAGAAAAAAAAATCTTGTAAATTCTAACATGTTTAGTTCAAGTGTGGTGCTAATGCATAGTCTGCATTTGTAATGGTAAATTTAATGTACATGATCCCATGCTTTTCAGTAAGTCACATTATCAACAACCCAATCTGGTCTGACGGGTAAACGGCGAAAATGTGAAATCATCATAGTGCAAATCTAGACTGTGTCTTCACATAGTAAAGCCTAATGTTTAATCTTACCTTTGAGTGCATTATAGTGCAGACAAATCAGTCACCCTTGATTTTAAACTTCCTTCAGGAAAGAAAAAAAAAATCTTGTGAATTAATATGTTCAGGTCAAGTATGGTGCTAATGCATGGTCTGCATTTGTAATGGTAAATTTAATGTACATAATCCCATGCTTTTCAGTTAGTCACATTATCAACAACCCAATCTGGTCTGACGGGTAAACGGCGAAAATGTGAAAATCATCATAGTGCAAATCTAGACTGTGTCTTCACATAGTAAGCCTAATGTTCAATCTTACCTTTGAGTGCATTACAGTGCAGACAAATCAGTCACTCTTGATTTTGAACTTCCTTGAGGAAAGAAAAAAAAATCTTGTAAATTCTAACATGTTTAGTTCAAGTGTGGTGCTAATGCATAGTCTGCATTTGTAATGGTAAATTTAATGTACATGATCCCATGCTTTTCAGTAAGTCACATTATCAACAACCCAATCTGGTCTGACGGGTAAACGGCGAAAATGTGAAATCATCATAGTGCAAATCTAGACTGTGTCTTCACATAGTAAAGCCTAATGTTTAATCTTACCTTTGAGTGCATTATAGTGCAGACAAATCAGTCACCCTTGATTTTAAACTTCCTTCAGGAAAGAAAAAAAAAATCTTGTGAATTAATATGTTCAGGTCAAGTATGGTGCTAATGCATGGTCTGTATTTGTAATGGTAAAAAAAAATTTATAATTTTTTTTTTTATTAATTACATAAATCTCATTACATAAACTGGGCACTTATGATTTTAAGATTATTATCTGGTTTGATAATGTAAACAGTAAAACTAATAATTACATACCATCAAAACACAATTAGTCATTTCTATACAGATGCTGCACACAGTACAAAAGCATGGTTGTGGAAAAGAGGGTACGGGTACTGGACTGGCATGCCTGCAGCCTTGGCCAGTCCCCAAAAGAGAAAGTTTTGAAAACACATGAAACACTTCATCACATGATATCCTCAGTGGCAATACATCTTTTAAGTGTTGTAAGAAGAAATACAAAGTGATAAATGCTTTACCGTCCCAATTTTTTGGAATGTATCGCTGGCCTCAAATGCAGGAATTGATGTATTTTAACAAAAAATGATGTTGACTAGACAAATATACATTCATTTATTTGCATTTTCCATACAGTCCCAACTTTCTTATTTGGATGAAATAGCATCACTACAAGGTTGCAGCAGCAAGCAGGGATACGCTCATAGGCAATTAAACAATTAACCTATTGCGTTATTGTTTTGAGTTAGGAGAACGAGACTTAAAACCACTGGTGCCAAGTAATTCCCCTCTCTGTGTTTAAATGTGAAATAAATTTTTAAACTTTTGTTTCTTACAGTGGACTGCACACCTGTCAATTAAGTGGTTTCTTCATTCTATATATTCAAAAAGTACCAACACAAATAAGGAAATGTACAACAGACAGATTTAAAAGGTTATTACAGCATATTCATGTTAAATAACCCAAGGTAAAATCCAGATTTTTATAATTCTGATGGCTTTTAGCCTAAAAGTTGTCAGTGCATGCTGTTTACATCACAACTTAAATATTTATTTATTTGGGTTTTAATGCCATGTTTAACACACGTCATTTTATGGCAATATGGGTATTATATTTCTGTTGGCTTATTTTATCTTGTCTTTATAATTTGGGCTATTTTTGTTTTCATTTTAATTTTTATGGCTGCAAGATAGATTAAGACTGTTCTTGTGTAAGAATTTCTTTTATGGTTCCGGGCATGTGTACTTCTTATCCTTCCTTGGTGTATTTGGGGCATCACAAATAACTGCAAATATCCGACATGAATCAGACCACTATTGTTAATACGGACACCAGCACTCATCCATTTAACTTAATATGAATATTTGCAAAGTAGCCTTTTGTCAGAGCCGTTTATTTTGCACTGCTTTAGATAAGCAGCCCTCAGGGATCAGTAAATGAATTCAAATCCACTTCACTTTAAAACTTGACTGATGAACTAAAGGTCAAAGGGGACATGTAACACAGCTTGGATGAACAGATCCTCACAAGCAGCACAAGGACTAGCCCAGTGTAGTATAACTCAAGGTCAGGACCTTTACCAAGTCTGCAGCTCCTTAGAGAAAACTAAAATTCATAATTTCTTAACATAGGTCATGAAGCCTCACAAGGGACATTAGACCTGGTCATAACCAAGGGACACTCCAACCAAAAGTAGGATAAATGGCAATGGGGCAAATTTATCAATCCAAGTGGGACATACAACTGTCAGAATGATTTATACTATTGCCGTGACATTTTAAGATGCTTGTTGAACAAATTGGGCCATTACATTTTTATTTTGAAAAATCATACATAACCTTACTTTATCCAGCAATTAGAACCCCTTATAAACCATGAAAACATGGGAAAATAAAGTCAGTTTTATATACATAAAGAAGGACAGGGTTATTGTTTAAGGTTAATGTACTATAAATGTCTGAGATAATACATAAGCAATGATCCCATACTCAAGTTTCTCTCTTAATCATATTTTATGTTCACCCCAATTTTTTTTATATCATAACAGCAAATTTCAACACCAATAAGTCTATATACTCTACTCAATCAGTACTTTGAATGCATATCATCTTTCTGCTATGATTTTACCACATTAAATATTTTGTCAAAATATCATGGTATTAAAAGAAGCAATTTAAAGTACACATGTTTTGGCCAACAGCAACATATATCAAACACCACAACTAAGTGTTAGGGTTATGATTTATGCAGATTTTCATCAACCACTTCCACTGGGAAACACTGAGCGAAAGACACCCTGGACACTAATCCTTTGCGGGCCTTGGCCACCCAGCCGAATCTGGTCTATGTAGACACCTGGCCAGCCAGTAAGTAGCTCAGCTGAGATTCTAACCCAGACCTTAGCAGTGGTTGGTTAGTGTAGTAGACTGTTGCGCCACCCAGGCGTTATTATGCTTAACTTATTAAGCGCCAAATATTAATGAACAATAAATGTCTAAAAATCTTAATTTAAACTTTCACAGTAGAATGTGATATTTGCAATCTCAACATTTACACTAGATCTGTATGCTGCCAAATTTTAATATACAATTATTTGTTTTAACATTTTAAGATTAATAATCTTAACATGTCTAAAACTTATTTTACTAATGATTTCATTTTCGAACATAAATTAATACAAGGAAGAGGCCTAGACTTTGTTTTTTGCAGAGAATATAGAATAGTAATATTATTATTTAATAATTAATATTATAGAATATTTAGTAATAATTAGTAAATTTTGACAAGAACTAAAAATTAAGCCCTTAGGCAGCAATAGACACAATGGGTCAACGTAATCACCACGTGGCCAGATTTTAGAAGGCGTCTAAATATATGGCAGATCGTTCAGTCATGGCTAGGCTTTTTACACGGAGAAACAATGTAAGTTAAGCTATACAGATATAATCAAACTAAACATGATGAAGCAAACTGACTTTCTTATTAATCGTCTATAAGCGGAAACTAGGCCAGAAACTGTAAGCAAAGCATATGGCGATAAATTGAACATACAAGCTCAAATTAAATTACAGCTACCGGAGAAATCGCATACTACCTGAATGGGCGAAATTCATTTGCGTACAACATTTTACATTCGCAACTTTGCAGATCCCCAAAAAAAACATTCATCATCCGTCTAAGCGTCTGCGCTGCAAAGATAGAAATGTTGTGCATGCGCGTTAAGTAACTTTAAAAATGGACAAACCCCTCCCCCCCATCCAAACAAGCATGCGCACTAGAGCCTAGTGAACACTGAAGTACGCTGGCAAGTATAGCCTCAAGTAACAAAAAACAATGAGACAGAAATGCTTTCTGTATTACATTTACAAAAGATAGGATTTGTTCTGCTTGTATTTGTTTTAGGACTAGAGGACTTAGGTTTAATTTAATAATTAAACAGGCATTTAAATAACGTTTTAAGTACATTTAAGCAGTGTGGGGCAGTGGTGCAGCGGGTAGTGTAGGTGCTGCACAGCACCAGGCTCCTAAGGACCAGGACTAATGCTGCCTTCAAGTCGTGTCGGAAATATCGTATACGAGATGAGGGCACATGGACGGCAACTCAAAGTCGTATTCACCAGTGAGAAACTCGGATTTTTCGATGAGCCCCGAGTTTCCGATGTGGGGGCGTGTCATTAACAAAACGTCATGGCGACTGCCGGTGTTACGGAGAATTCAGTTCCCCCTGTTTCCCCTTTAACGCGCATGTGCAAAAATCATGACTTTTTTTCAGTCGCTTCGTTGAGCGTCGGTTTATTTGGAATATGTGTTTATAGCGGTATGTTCTTTTCACATTTCATGTTGTATGTTAGGTAGTTTGTGATTAAATACATACTTTAAAGTGCTGAGTGAACTACTGTCAGAGGTTTTATTGCTCCACCGCAAGTCAGAGGTTTTCACACTGCTGTCTTCAGCCTTGCTGTCAAACAACTAGAATTAACGTGTCAGATTTTTTTGTAAATAAATCCTAATACAGGACATGCTCTTATTCACACACTAGTCTGTTTCTTCTCGTTTTGTGGCACAAGATAAAGTTTTGGTGCAGATACAAATAAACTATATCGTACAGGACAATAAGCAGTCTGTTATTATTTAAGGTTATTCATCTCAGCTGCACTACCATTTACTTTCAAGAATAGTTTCATTCATGGTGATCTCTCTTGTTCATTTAAACTTCACAAACTGCATCCATGTGATTTAAAAATTAACAAACAGTATGTAGAACAAGTTTAACCTATAGACCAGTCCATTACACTAATAACACAGGGGGGAACACATTTACCTGGAGACCATATGGTTCCCCACATGTATATTACTGTGTGATGATTCTTTTCTTTTTTTTTTATTGCAAACTACAGGCACACACATTTTAAGAACAAAATATCTGTATTAGAAATTAGTGTTAAACTAAATTATGCATATATTACAATTATGCAAATATATAATAAAGAAATCCACCTCAATGCAAAGTAAAACTTAAATACTTGAAAAACTAACATATTTATAGCTTAATAAATATATTAAAAAAAAAACTAAATAAAATAAAATCTGACGTGCAAATTTATTTGGGGATGGTGCCCTGAGATTGACTAGCATCACATCCATAGTGCACTCCTGCCATACGTCCAGTTTCCCCAGGAACAGTTCTGGATCCTCCACGGCCATGACCAGGATAAAGCAGTTACTAAACAGAAATGAAGGATTAATTTACTATCTACTTTTTAAATAAACTAAAAGAGCAACATAAAATAAAATACAGCAACAAGCAAACTTTTTAGAAATAACGTCCCAGTTAACCTTGGTCTAATCTTCAGTACATGCCGGACAATGAAGATCTTCCTCTACTGGTGGGTTGCCAACACATGACTGGTGGTACCAAAGAAATAGTAATAATGCCTTAATTTTATTGGCTTTTTCATTGCACCATGCTATTATATATGTCCTTTACTTTCCCTCTGGGATTAATAAAGTGATCTATCTATTATAGCTACACTTGTAATTGAGAAGTCTAATGTAACCATAAAACTATTGTGTGACTTTTTATTGATCAATTGAAGGACTGTGTGATCATTGAGATTGCCTGTGATGGATGTGACAGATGGTACCACCAGTCATGTGTTGGCAACCCACCAGTAGAGGAAGACCTTCATTGTCCGGCATGTACTGAAGATTAGACCAAGGTTAACTGGGACGTTATTTCTAAAAAGTTTGCTTGTTGCTGTATTTTATTTTATGCTGCTCTTTTAGTTTGTTTAAAAAGTAGATAGTAAATTAATCATTCATATCTGTTCAGTAACTGCTTTATCCTGGTCATGGCCGTGGTGGATCCAGAACTGTTCCTGGGGAAACTGGACGTACGGCAGGAGTGCACTATGGATGGGATGCTAGTCAATCCCCAAATAAATTTGCACGTCAGATTTTATTTTATTTAGTTTAAAAAAAAATATTTGTATTGAGCTATAAATATGTTAATTTTTCAAGTACTTACGTTTTACTTTGCATTGAGGTGGATTTCTTTATTATATATTTGCATAATTGTAATATATGCATAATTTAGTTTAACACTAATTTCTAATACAGATATTTTGTTTGTTTGTGTGCCTGTAGTTTGCAATTAAAAAAAAAAAATCATCACACAGTGATATACATGTGGGGAACCATTTTTTCCAGGTCTCCAGGTAAATGTGTTCCCCACTGTGTTGTTAGTGTAATGGACTGATCTATAGGTTAAACTTGTTCTACATAATGACAACAGGTAAATACATCACCAGCATCACTGTAGTGTTTTATAATTACACACACAGTGATATACATGTGGGGAACCATTTTTTCCAGGTCTCCAGGTAAATGTGTTCCCCCCTGTGTTGTTAGTGTAATGGACTGATCTATAGGTTAAACTTGTTCTACATAATGACAACAGGTAAATACATCACCAGCATCACTGTAGTGTTTTATAATTACACACACCGTAATATACATGTGGGGAACCATTTTTTCCAGGTCTCCAGGTAAATGTGTTCCCCCCTGTGTTGTTAGTGTAATGGACTGATCTATAGGTTAAACTTGTTCTACATACTGTTTGTTAATTTTTAAATCACATGGATGCAGTTTGTGAAGTTTAAATGAACAAGAGAGATCACCATGAATGAAACTATTCTTGAAAGTAAATGGTAGTGCAGCTGAGATGAATAACCTTAAATAATAACAGACTACTTATTGTCCTGTACCATATAGTTTATTTGTATCTGCACCAAAACTTTATCTTGTGTGACAAAACGAGAAGAAACAAACTAGTGTGTGAATAAGAGCATGTCCTGTATTAGGATTTATTTACAAATAAATCTGACACGTTAATTCTAGTTGTTTGACAGCAAGGCTGAAGACAGCAGTGTGAAAACCTCTGACTTGCGGTGGAGCAATAAAACCTCTGACAGTAGTTCACTCAGCACTTTAAAGTATGTATTTAATCACAAACTACCTAACATACAACATGAAATTTAAAAAGAACATACCGCTATAAATACATATTCCAAATAAACCGACGCTCAACGATTCAAGCGACTGAAAAAAACGTCATGATTTTTGCACATGCGCGTTAAAGGGGAAACAGGGGGAACTGAATTCTCCGTAACACCGGTATGGATGCTGCCCCTACAGTAAACGGTAAAGGTTTTGAGTTTATTAGCGGTAGTTTTGCATGTTAAATGTAAATTTCAAGCTTGTATACATTTTGTACACAACGTGCACTTGTTCTAATGAAGAATAGCAACAAAGCTGATCAGACGAACCCAAAAAGTGTTGCCTCATGAGCAGATATTTTGTGCACAGATATTTTTGTGTTGTTTACGTACATTCATCCACCTGTTTTGGTATATTCAGTCAATTAGCTAACAAGCTGCATTACATATAAATATGATTTGTTTGCTTCTGTGTAACTGACAGTTTTTCTGCTGTATTGCACAGTGTTTGTAGATGCAGCAAACAAGTTGTACTGGGATTCAGCTCTCACCATTCCGGTGACAGAGGTGTTATATCAACCTCAAAGTTCTGCCGCCCTGTATCTTGACGAGGCCTTGACAATCCAGCTCACCCTCAACAAAATCACATGTACAGGTGTAAATCTCTCTTTTACAATATTTTCATCGTTTTGTAGATCAAACAAGCTACATTCTAGTCTCATCAATATATTAAAGTGTGGGATATTTGCATAAGCAAATTTTATACTGGTAACATAATTCAATGAATTGTTATCCAGGTTAAATGTTTTCACACACCTTTATATTCTAATAAAAGCATAAACAAAAGGAGTTTTGTCATGGCGTCCATTTTTACCCAACCAAAAACCACTTGAACGCACATCATGTCGTAATTACAACCTCCGAACTCGTAAGTACGAACTTCCGAGGAGGACTTGAAGGCAGCATGAACATCATCTCTTGTCCCTACCTGTGAGAAGTCTCCTCTTTTTAAAATGGGTTCCCTTTCACCTCTTTGGAGGCCAAGTCAACACCTCAAACTCGTTGTTGTGCTCCTCAAACCATTCCTGAACCATTTTTGCTTTGTATTTCTTCTTTTGTGTAGTTTTTCATGTAGGAGGAGATGATTTTTGCTACCATTAACTTTCCACCTAAAGATTATTGAAAACCAGTTGTACCGACAGGGAGGTGTCTGCAAAAGTTTAATAAGTCTCTGAGAATTTTCAAAAGCACTTTTACAATCAGCTTAACTGCTACTAATTGTAATCTTTTCAAGATTGCAAAATTATTTATAACCATGATCAATTTGCACATCATTATTTTTAATTTTATAAATGACCTTTTTGTGTAACTATTAAAAATACAAATATTGTCACAATAGTCTGAGTTGGTGTGGTCTCTGGAAAAGGTTTTAATGCTGTCTTGAGTCCATGCCATTCAGCAAACTCAAATGTGCTGTCATATCCATTTGTCTTAACAGTCACTTCCATCTTATCATTCTATGAAGAAGTCAGGGCAATGATATAAAACAATATCTAAGAGTTCAAGAGTGAGTTCAAGAGAGGCTTTATTGTCATTTTAGCTATATACAAGTAAATATTTAAACGAAACAAGGTTTCTCCAGGACCAGGGTGCACCACAGAACAAAAAGTGCAAGACAATACGAAATACACAGTGCAGATAAACAACAGTACAATAAATACACAAAGGCCTACAATAAATACAAAACACATTTCTAATCTAAAAAGTAATTAAAGGAGACGAGACTAGAGACAAGAGTAGTGTTGGCCAGTACATGGTACTGAGTAAATGATAAGTGAGGTAAAAAAACATTTTTATATACAGTTAGCAGCATAGGGTTTTCATAGCAGCAGAGATATAAAGGAGTAAGGTGCAAAAAAAAGAAATTTTGTGCAAAGATGCAAGTAATAAAGTTACTAAGTAGTTGTATGAGTCCAGGGATCAAGACTGTGTTGGTTGTGTGTGTGCGAGTGTGTATGTGTGTGCATGTGCAAGTTGGTGCTAGTGTGTATGTGTGTGCAAGTGCAAGTGCGTGTGTGGGTTTAAGTGAATGAATGTACAGTCTACAGTCTAAGTATGTGTGCAATTATGTATGTGAGTGTGTGTGTGAGCATGTGCATATACAGTGCCTTGCAAAAGTATTCAGCCCCCTTGAACTTTTCAACCTTTTGCCACATTTCAGGCTTCAAACATAACGATATGAAATTGTAATTTTTTGTGAAGAATCAACAAGTGGGACACAATCGTGAAGTAGAACGAAATTTATTGGATATTTTAAACTTTTTTTAGAAATAAAAAACTAAAAAGTGGGGCGTGCAATATTATTCAGCCCCTTTACTTTCAGTGCAGCAAACTCACTCCAGAAGTTCAGTGAGGATCTCTGAATGATCCAATGTTGACCTAAATGACTGATGGTGATAAATAGAATCCACCTGTGTGTAATCAAGTCTCCGTATAAATGCACCTGCTCTGTGACAGTCTCAGAGTTCTGTTTAAAGCGCAGAGAGCATCATGAAGACCAAGGAACACACCAGGCAGGTCCGAGATACTGTTGTGGAGAAGTTTAAAGCCGGATTTGGATACAAAAAGATTTCCCAAGCTTTAAACATCTCAAGGAGCACTGTGCAAGCGATCATATTGAAATGGAAGGAGTATCAGACCACTGCAAATCTACCAAGACCCGGCCGTCCCTCTAAACTTTCAGCTCAAACAAGGAGAAGACTGATCAGAGATGCAGCCAAGAGGCCCATGATCACTCTGAATGAACTGCAGAGATCTACAGCTGAGGTGGGAGACTCTGTCCATAGGACACAATCAGTCGTACACTGCACAAATCTGGCCTTTATGGAAGAGTGGCAAGAAGAAAGCCATTTCTCAAAGATATCTATAAAAAGTCACCTGGGAGACGCACCAAACATGTGGAAGAAGGTGCTCTGGTCAGATGAAATCAAAATCGAACTTTTTGGCCACAATGCAAAACGTTATGTTTGGCGTAAAAGCAACACAGCTCATCACCCTGAACACACCATCCCCACTGTCAAACATGGTGGTGGCAGCATCATGGTTTGGGCCTGCTTTTCTTCAGCAGGGACAGGGAAGATGGTTAAAATTTATGGGAAGATGGATGGAGCCAAATACAGGACCATTCTGGAAGAAAACCTGTTGCAGTCTGCAAAAGACCTGAGACTGGGACGGAGATTTATCTTCCAACAAGACAATGATCCAAAACATAAAGCAAAATCTACAATGGAATGGTTCACAAATAAACGTATCCAGGTGTTAGAATGGCCAAGTCAAAGTCCAGACCTGAATCCCATCGAGAATCTGTGGAAAGAGCTGAAAACTGCTGTTCACAAACGCTCTCCATCCAACCTCACTGAGCTCGAGCTGTTTTGCAAGGAAGAATGGGCAAAAATTTCTGTCTCTCGATGTGCAGAACTGATAGAGACATACCCCAAGCGACTTGCAGCTGTAATCGCAGCAAAAGGTGGCGCTACAAAGTATTAACGCAAGGGGGCTGAATAATATTGCACGCCCCACTTTTCAGTTTTTTATTTCTAAAAAAAGTTTAAAATATCCAATACATTTCGTTCCACTTCACGATTGTGTCCCACTTGTTGTTGATTCTTCACAAAAAATTACAATTTCATATCGTTATGTTTGAAGCCTGAAATGTGGCAAAAGGTTGAAAAGTTCAAGGGGGCTGAATACTTTTGCAAGGCACTGTATGCGTTTGTGTGTATGATTAAGCATAATCGTGTGTCAGAATCTAAGTGTGTTGTACAGTATATGTGCAGGTGTTTGTGACTGTGCATATGTTAGTTTATGTGCATGTAAGTTTGTGTATGAGTGTGTTTGTTTATGTGCATGTGTGTTTGTTTGTAGTGTGCGTATCGTATGATTTAGTGTTAGTGTATGTGTCTGTGTGTGCATGTGCATGTGTATGTTTGCATGAGTATATATACAGTATATAGGACACCCCATGAAAACCTTTGTCTTTTTGAACATATTTAAACATATGGACATTTGAGCTTTGTTTGAACAGTACTGAGAGATGAAGCTTATGTAACTAAACAAAAAAAAGTTAAACATTACTTTTAAACACAAGTTGTAAAATGTAATGAACAAAAATAGAAATTTATTGTGAAGAAAAAGTTAGGACACCCCCACATTTATTACTACTTAAAATGTCTCAAATTAGAATCCGGTGCACCACATCAGCTGTAATGATTAGACCATCGTTAGAGGACACTAGAGTTTTATTTAAACCTTAGACTTTAGTTTGGTTTGCTCTTGATTGTTGAAGTGAGTGGTCTCACCATGGTGAGATCTAAAGAGCTCTATGAGGACTTCAGAAAGAAGGTTGTAGATGCATATGAGTCTGGGAAGGGATTTAAAAAGATCTCAAAACAATTAGAAATCAGCCATTCCACTGTCGGGAAAATAATTTACAAGTGGAGAACATTTAAAACAACTGCCAACATGGCCAGGTCAGGCTGTCCTAGCAAATTCATCCAAAGAGCAGACCGCAAGATGCGTAAAGAAGTCTCCAATAATTCTACAATGTTATCTTGGAACCTACAGGTAGCTCTTGCCACAGTTGATAGCAAGGTACATGCATCTACCATCAGAAAAAGACTGCACAAGTTTGATTTTCATGGGAGGTGTGCAAAGAGGAAACCCTTGCTGTAAAAAAAAAAAAACATCAGGGCAAGACTAAGGTTTGCCATAGAGCACCTAGACAAAGACCAAGACTTTTGGAAGAATGTGCTTTGGACAGATGAATCCAAAGCTGAATTATTTGGGCACAGTAACAGAAGACATGTTTGGTGCAAACCAAACACAGCATTTGAGCACAAGAACCTCATACCAACTGTGAAGCATGGAGGTGGAAATGTCATGGTTTGGGGCTGCTTTGCAGCAGCAGGGCCTGGCAAGCGCTCCATTATAGAATCCACGATGAATTCTTCGCTGTATCAAATGGGGGCTTGAGGAAAATGTAAGACCATCTGTCCAAAAACTGAAGCTGAAGTGGAAGTGGACCATGCAGCATGACAACGACCCAAAACATTCCTGTAAATCCCCCCAGGAATGGCTCAAAAAAAGAAATGGAGAGTTCTGGAATGGCCAAGTCAAAGCCCGGATCTTAATCCTATTGAGATGCTATGGGGTGAATTGAAATGGGCTGTGCATGCAAGAAACCCCTTAAACCCTTAAACCACACAGCTGAAGCAATTCTGCATGGAGGAGTGGGAAAAACTTTCTCCCAGTCAATGTCAGGGACTGGTAGATGGTTATAGGAAACGTCTAATTGAGGTTATTTCAGCCAAAGGGGGAAATACCAGCTATAAGGGCATAGGGTGCCCTAACTTTTTCCTCACAATAAATTTCCATTTTTGTTCATTACATTTTACAACTTCAGTTTAAAAGTAATTTTTTCAGTTTCATTTGTTTAGTTATATAAGCTCAATCTCTCAATACTGTTCAAATGAAGCTCAAATATCCATGTTTAAATACGTTTAAAAGACAAAGGTTCTCATGGGTTTTCTTCTACACTCACTGTCCATTTTATCAGCTCCACTTACCATAGAAGCACTTTGTAATTCTACAATTACTGACTGTAGTCCATCTGTTTCTCTGCATGATTTGTTAGCCCCCAATGTATATATATATATAATGTATGTGTGTGTGTGTTCAATTCCCAGGTGGAGCAGTCTGGGTTCTTTCTGTGTGAAGTTTGCATGTTCTCCCTGTATCTGCGTTGGTTTCATCCGGGTGCTCCTGTTTCCTCCCACAGTCCATAGACGTGCAAGTGAGGTGAATTGGAGATACAAAATTGTCCATAACTGTTTGATATTAAAACTTGAACTGATGAATCTTGTGTAAGGTGTAACTACCATTGCTGTCATGAATGTAACCAAAGTGTAAAACATGATGTTAAAATCCTAATAAAACATAAAACAAACTAAACATATCTGACTGGATATATTAGCAATTTACCCTTAATCTTTTGATTAAGTGTAAAAAGTTTTGTTCACCAATATATGAATCAAATGTTATATGTCAGACCATAATAAATTTTCCTGTCAATTGATTAATTTGATGTTACAGTATTAAC
The DNA here is from genome assembly GCF_030014385.1 of Trichomycterus rosablanca. Taxonomy (NCBI): domain Eukaryota; kingdom Metazoa; phylum Chordata; class Actinopteri; order Siluriformes; family Trichomycteridae; genus Trichomycterus; species Trichomycterus rosablanca. Next base: position 13,325,842 of record NC_086010.1, read on the forward strand.
ATGTCTTTCTTCAAAAACATATTTGTTGTAAATGCGAGGAGGAACTTTGATTTTTTTTTATTCTTATGTTTATTACAGCAGGTTATCAAGAATTAAAGTCATTACAGAATTTATCAGTGTCAAGCTGGCAGCAATGGGGTATCAAATATACAGTATATGGTGTTCAGTTCAAAACCTTGTATCGCGTTACAAAAGAAAGAAAAAAACCTTCCATTTGAAGTTAAATGTAAAAAGATTTTATTTCAAGTCTTTTTAACTCCATTCAAGTGGTCTATTCATCATGAAATGAATGTTAAACAACTGCCAGATTCACAAACCATAAGAAACAGCAAAAACTGTTTTACACACTCAATATAGAAGCACTTTGTAGTTCAACAATTACTGACTGTAGTCCATCTGTTTCTCTACATGCTTTGTTAGCCCCCTTTCATGCTGTTCTTCAATGACTCTCCCAGGACCACTACAGAGCAGGTATTATTTGGGTGGTAGATCATTCTCAGCGCTGCAGTGACACTGACATGGTGGTGGTGTGTTAGTGTGTGTTGTGCTGGTATGAGTGGATAAGACAGCAGCGCTGCTGGAGTTTTTAAACACCTCACTGTCACTGCTGGACTGAGAATAGTCCACCAACCAAAAATATCCAGCCAACAGCACCCCGTGGGCAGCGTCCTGTGACCACTGATGAAGGTCTAGAAGATGACCGACTCAAACAGCAGCAATAGATGAGCAATCGTCTCTGACTTTATGCCTACAAGGTGAACCAACAAGGTAGGAGTGTTTAATAGAGTGGACAGTGAGTGGACACCGTATTTAAAAACACCAGCAGCGCTGCTTTGTCTGATCCACTCATACCAGCACAACACACACTACCACACTACCACCATGTCAGTGTCACTGCAGTGCTGAGAATCATCCACCACCTGGTCATCAAGAACAGAAAGGAGGCTAACACAGTATAGAAAGAAACAAATGAACTACAGTCTATAATTGTAGAACTGATAAAATAATCAAAGAGTGTAGTTTTGTTGGCTTTTTATGCTTTTGTTTAAAAACAGAAATAGAGTATAAACTATAATATATATTTACAATATTTAAATGTGCACGTTCTTAAAAAACGAATGTTTAGCTCCATCCCTTGACAAGTGGTCCAATCTCACGACACAGTAAACAGCTGATTTATGCTCCCAGATAGCGATCACTGTGTCAAACAACTTATTCTTTTTAACCCGTCGGATGCAGCGTTCAACATGTACCCTGAGAATTTTCCGATCCACCCCGATCTTGTGGACTCAAACTCTGTATATTCGCCGCTATACGACACGTTGTGATTGGAAATTTGCCGGTGTTTATAACAAACCGGAAGCTAGACTGCCCGATTAATGCTAAACGGAAACGCGTCACAGAGCTTGTGTGCATGGAGCCTATACCTGCTCTGTGGTGGTCCTGCGGGGGTCCTGACCAGTGGCGGCTGCTGGTCTTTCAAAGAGGGGAAGCTCATTGTTGGCTTACATCATAAAATTTGTCAATTTATTTATACATAAATTCTGCCCTCTGTTCCTTTTCAAGAAAATGGCCTGTGATCCTATCGTACCAAGTAGGCGTCTTTTCCAGGGACTTGACCAATGTCCTGAAACAAATACTATGAGTGTGTTTTATTTACACAATGAACAATGGAAATGGTCAAGTAATTTCACCAAGAAATGGGTTGCAGTTTGTCTTTCGACTTCACTCGCAAAAACCGCGTTGGGACTGAAGCTCCCAGTGATTAAGTGACGTGTAGAGCTCAAAATAGCTGTCAATCAAAACGGGATTCAGCCTTTCGACTGATCCTCCAATCATCTTGCAGAAGCTCCGCGTCCAGACCCAAAATCGTGGCATTTATCCAATGACCAGCGAGTTTCGAAGCAATGAAAAAAACTTTTCCATGCATTCCCATTGAAGTGAATAGACGCTCAGCTTCTACGGGCAAATGCATTGACGCTACGGGAGTTAACAAAATCGAGTCAGTCGATTTGTGATCAGTAGCTGATTCTGAATGAACTCGTCTTCGAGATGAAGGTGTTCTAACGCATTTGTAGTCAATGAAATGTTAACACAACACGTACATATTTGACCATTTAATTTTTGACATTTTAGGGAAAGCTGAGCTTCCCTTGCAGTCTTAAAGAAATCGCCACTGGTCCTGACCATTGGAGAACATTGGTAAAAGCAGTCTAAAAAAACATGCAGAGAAACAGATGGACTACAGTTAGTAATTGTAGAACTTAAAAGTGCTTCTATATGGTAAGTGGAGCTGATAAAATGGACAGTGAGTGTAGAAACAAGGAGGTGGTTTTAATGTTATGACTGATCAGAGTATATATACAGTATATATATATATATATATATATAGAGTATATATATATATATATATATACAGTGTATCACAAAAGTGAGTACACCCCTCACATTTCTGCTAATATTTCATTATATCTTTTCATGGGACAACACTATAGACATGAAACTTGGATATAACTTAGAGTAGTCAGTGTACAGCTTGTATAGCAGTGTAGATTTACTGTCTTCTGAAAATAACTCAACACACAGCCATTAATGTCTAAATAGCTGGCAACATAAGTGAGTACACCCCACAGTGAACATGTCCAAATTGTGCCCAAATGTGTCGTTGTCCCTCCCTGGTGTCATGTGTCAAGGTTCCAGGTGTAAATGGGGAGCAGGGCTGTTAAATTTGGTGTTTTGGGTAAAATTCTCTCATACTGGCCACTGGATATTCAACATGGCACCTCATGGCAAAGAACTCTCTGAGGATGTGAGAAATAGAATTGTTGCTCTCCACAAAGATGGCCTGGGCTATAAGAAGATTGCTAACACCCTGAAACTGAGCTACAGCATGGTAGCCAAGGTCATACAGCGGTTTTCCAGGACAGGTTCCACTCGGAACAGGCTTCGCCAGGGTCGACCAAAGAAGTTGAGTCCACGTGTTCGGCATCATATCCAGAGGTTGGCTTTAAAAAATAGACACATGAGTGCTGCCAGCATTGCTGCAGAGGTTGAAGACGTGGGAGGTCAGCCTGTCAGTGCTCAGACCATACGCCGCACACTGCATCAACTCGGTCTGCATGGTCGTCATCCCAGAAGGAAGCTGACGCACAAGAAAGCCCGCAAACAGTTTGCTGAAGACAAGCAGTCCAAGAACATGGATTACTGGAATGCCCTGTGGTCTGACGAGACCAAGATAAACTTGTTTGGCTCAGATGGTGTCCAGCATGTGTGGCGGTGCCCTGGTGAGAAGTACCAAGACAAGTGTATCTTGCCTACAGTCATATATATACAGTGTATCACAAAAGTGAGTACACCCCTCACATTTCTGCAAATATTTTATTATATCTTTTCATGGGACAACACTATAGAAATAAAACTTGGATATAACTTAGAGTAGTCAGTGTACAACTTGTATAGCAGTGTAGATTTACTGTCTTCTGATAATAACTCAACACACAGCCATTAATGTCTAAATGGCTGGCAACATAAGTGAGTACACCCCACAGTGAACATGTCCAAATTGTGCCCAAAGTGTCAATATTTTGTGTGACCACCATTATTATCCAGCACTGCCTTAACCCTCCTGGGCATGGAATTCACCAGAGCTGCACAGGTTGCTACTGGAATCCTCTTCCACTCCTCCATGATGACATCACGGAGCTGGTGGATGTTAGACACCTTGAACTCCTCCACCTTCCACTTGAGGATGCGCCACAGGTGCTCAATTGGGTTTAGTCCATCACCTTTACCTTCAGCTTCCTCAGCAAGGCAGTTGTCATCTTGGAGGTTGTGTTTGGGGTCGTTATTCTGTTGGAAAACTGCCATGAGGCCCAGTTTTCGAAGGGAGGGGATCATGCTCTGTTTCAGAATGTCACAGTACATGTTGGAATTCATGTTTCCCTCAATGAACTGCAGCTCCCAGCAACACTCATGCAGCCCAAGACCATGATGCTACCACCACCATGCTTGACTGTAGGCAAGATACAGTTGTCTTGGTACTTCTCACCAGGGCGCCGCCACACATGCTGGACACCATCTGAGGCAAACAAGTTTATCTTGGTCTCGTCAGACCACAGGGCATTCCCGTAATCCATGTTCTTGGACTGCTTGTTTTCAGCAAACTGTTTGCGGGCTTTCTTGTGCGTCAGCTTCCTTCTGGGATGACGACCATGCAGACCGAGTTGATGCAGTGTGGACTCAACTTCTTTGGTCGACCCTGGCGAAGCCTGTTCCGAGTGGAACCTGTCCTGGAAAACCGCTGTATGACCTTGGCCACCATGCTGTAGCTCAGTTTCAGGGTGTTAGCAATCTTCTTATAGCCCAGGCCATCTTTGTGGAGAGCAACAATTCTATTTCTCACATCCTCAGAGAGTTCTTTGCCATGAGGTGCCATGTTGAATATCCAGTGGCCAGTATGAGAGAATTGTACCCAAAACACCAAATTTAACAGCCCTGCTCCCCATTTACACCTGGGACCTTGACACATGACACCAGGGAGGGACAACGACACATTTGGGCACAATTTGGACATGTTCACTGTGGGGTGTACTCACTTATGTTGCCAGCTATTTAGACATTAATGGCTGTGTGTTGAGTTATTTTCAGAAGACAGTAAATCTACACTGCTATACAAGCTGTACACTGACTACTCTAAGTTATATCCAAGTGTCATGTCTATAGTGTTGTCCCATGAAAAGATATAATGAAATATTTGCAGAAATGTGAGGGGTGTACTCACTTTTGTGATACACTGTATATATATATATATATATATATATATACTGTATATATATATATAGTGTGTATGTGGTTATATGTATATGGTTGTGTGTGTGTGTCCAAGTCCAACAGTTCAGACTTGAGTTCAGGAGTCTGATGGCTTGTGGAATGAAGCTGTTGCACAGTCTAGTAGTGTTTGTCCGAATGCTGCGGTACCTTCTCCCAGACGGCAGGAGAGTAAAAAGTCCATGTGTTGGGTGTGATGGATTCTCCACAATTCAGAGAGCTTTGCATATGCAGCATTTGTTGAAAATGTCTGTAACAGATGGATCCAATGGATCCAGGTGAGGTTCTCCGCCAGGTGAACACCAACAAATTTGGTGCTTTTAACGATCTCCACTGAGGAGCCGTCAATGTTCAGTGGAGAGTGGTCACTCTGTGTTCTTCTAAAGTCAACAACCATCTCTTTGGTTTTGTCAGCATTCAGAGACAGGTTGTTGACTCTACACCAGTCCGTTAACCGTTGCACCAACTCTCTATAGGCTGACTCATTGTGTTTGCTAATGAGGCCCATCACGGTCGTGTCATTTGTGATTTTTAGAATGTAGTTAGAGCTGTGCATTGCTGTACAGTCATGAGTCAGTAGTGTAAACAACAATGGACTGAGCATGCAGCCCTGAGGAGCTCCAGTGCTCAGTGTGGTGGTGCTGGAGGTTTTTATTGCCGATCCGGACAGACTGAGGTCTCCCAGTCAGAAAGTCCAGGATCCAGTTGCAGAGAGAGGTGTTCAGGCCAAGCAAGCTCAGCTTTCCGATCAGATGTTGAGGATCGATGGTGTTGAATGCTGAGCTAAAGTCTATGAACAGCATCCTAACATATGTGTCCTTTTTGTCCAGATGTGTAAAAGCCAGATGAAGTGTGGTGGCTATGCCGTTGTCCGTTGAGCAGTTGGGGCGATACGCAAACTGCAGTGGGTCCATGGTGGGAGACAGCTGGGTTTTGATATGCCTCGTATCAAGCTTCTTAAAGCACTTTATGACAGTGAAGTGCTACGAGACTTGAGGATTTGACACAGACGACTTCTTTGGCACTGGCACGATGGTGGTTGCCTTGGAGCATGTTGGAACGACCGCACTGCTTAGAGAGATGTTGAAGATGTCTGTGAGGACATCTGCCAGTTGGTCTGCACATTCTTTGAGCACTCTGCCAGAAATGTTGTCTGAAAGGAAGCTTTCCGCAGGTTGACTCTGCGTAGAGTTCCCCTCACATCAGCTGTGGTGAGACGAAGCACCAGGTCACTGGAAGGTGGAATGGTCTTCCTCACCACCATGGCGTTCTCTGCCTCAGACTGAGCGTAGAAGTCGTTCAGTGCGTCTGGAAGGGAGATATCTCTGCCATAGGTGGGTGGTGTAGTCCTGTAGTTGGTGATGGCCTGAATGCCCTGCCTCATGCGCCGTGTGTCACCGCATTTCTGGAAGTGGCTGTGGATGCTCTGGCCGTGTGCGCGCTTAGCTTCTCTGATTGCCCGGGACAGCTTGGCACTCGCTGTTCTCAGGGACGCCTTGTCGCCTGCTTTGAAAGAGTCTTGGGCCCTCAGCAGTGCACGCACCTCTGATGCATCCACGGAAATGGATAATAAAATGAAAATACCCAAAGATATTTCCTCACTATTAAACTAGTTAAACATCATTTAAAATGACTGTTCTACACACATTCTTTGGAAGTACTGAAAAGCAAGTAAGCGCAATTGACGTTGTCAGGTACTTTGTGCTTGTTTACATTTGCCATATGCCATTTGTTTACCTGTTAAAAATATGGCCATTCCAAATACTAAGAAATTCTGGGAGACAGGGATTTAACTTTTTGCTCAAATTGTTATCCTGTTTTTTTTTGTAATGAAAAAAAATTGAGGCACTCGGGTGGCACTGTGGTTCACTAGGTTTCAATCTTAGTGGTGCTATCTGCCAGCCAGGCATTTACACAGACAGGCTATGTCTGGAGGTGGGGGCAAAGCCCTGTGATGTATTTCCGCTCTGTCTAGGTTATTATGCTGGTAAAACCGGACCCACTGTGACCCTTACCAAGATAAAGCAGTTAAAAAAACATAATAGTGTAATAAAAAACAATGGAAATTTAAGAAACATGCAAAAATTAAAGCATTTTTACTAACAGTCCCACTCTATGTAAAAGGGTTATCTAGCAATTGCAGGGCACTTTTTGGAGTATTGCAATGCACTGCCTTGTTGGAAAGTATACTTTTCTAAATTTCTTAAGTTTTTGATTGTTTCATATATTCATGATAATTAATACTGGAAATTGTAATGCTGAAAAACTGATTTGTTTTTAGTGGTGTGTGCATAAATGTGGCAGTGTACACTATAGAATTCTTGACTTGGAGACTAAAACCACAGGACGTCATTGAGTCACAGTCATAGGCTATAACAAAAGTGTAAATACATTGAGCCTTTAGTTTACAGTGTTTTTACTAAAGAAAAAAGAAAACACACACACATACACACACACACACACAGATAATGGCAATAAGACAGCTATGATTTGGAAGCTTAATAGTTAGGGAATTGAGATAATGGAGTCTCAACAGAATTCTTCTTTTGGCCATGTGTTAATATATGTCAATGACCTTATAATGGTTAGCTGGGATATCCCTTTTAAATGACAGCAGCGGAAGATCTTTAAGCCATCTTTTCCTACATCAGTTTCTGAGCAGGGTTTGGATCAGTTTCAGTTTAGAAAATAAACGCTCTACTGAAGCAGTTGTCACAGGGGTTATAAAATATGTTTCCAGATTCCAAATTGTTGTCTTTAAGACACCTTAGCACAGTATTGACATTGCTGGGTGGGCGAGCGTATGATAACTGAAATACCTTAAGTTTGGTGACAAGATTTTCTTCCTCAACATCAAAAAAATGACACACCAGTCATGTCCTTCCAGTGATTTGAGATGGTAAGGCTTATCAAAATTATCTCCTAAATTTATTCCAATGTGAGGGCACCACATCATTTCTGCACTGGAGGGGCATCCATTAGCTTCCCCACATTCTCATATTGGGACACCCCTTACAACACTGCATCATATGGAGGGCCGCCTCTCCATTAGAGGATCACCTATGTGGGCATGTTTTCTTACCTAGGAGGAGTACCCTATACAGCACTGCATCCCATTTTCAAAGCAGCACTCTTCTCTATAGGAAGGGCACCCAGTAAGACAATTTATTGAATTCTCTTGCTGTAGAGCAGGGGTGGGGAACCTCCGGCCCGTGGGCCGTATACGGCCCGCCGCTCAATCAAATGTGGCCTGCCATATGTTTCCTAGATTTTATTGTCCTGGCTTTATACAATTAATTAAACTTTAGACGAGACAACAGACATAACAAATACGAGTTATGTTGCCACATGCCAGTTGCGTGTTGTCACGACGTCATTGCCCCCCAATATTCCACAGCTGGTCAAGACCAAACATTCACAACCGTCACATTGAAATTATGATAAGGTAAGTATGATCAAATATAAACACTACATACCATCAGCATCATGTATTTATAAAGCCTATATTATTTGGCTGTATGTTGCGCCATTGTAGTCTGTGGCCCGTGACCAGATATGTAGGCCTAATTATTAATCTGGCCCTCAGTGGGTAAAAGGTTCCCCACCCCTGCTGTAGAGGGTACATCATAATTTATTGCAAAAAGTAGCACCACCAAGGGCATGCGATCTTTTTTTCTTATGTGAAAGCCAGCCAACAGGTATCATTTTGTGAATCTAGATGGCACTTGTGATGCTAGTTAAATCCATTACGTTGAACAGATCGTGTAACCACCAGTAGGGAGGTTGCGCGGGACGACTAGCTGCACTAAATATAGTAGAGCTCAACAGCCCTAACGATGCGTTATTAAAGCAAATAATTACACACAGCCGGTAAAGTAGGCCGGTGTAGTACGTAGACTTCTAATACAATTAGAGCTGCAACGCAGTTAGCTCATTATTACCGCTCTATTTGTGATCCGAATTCTCGCGTATCCACTTATCTTTTTCTAAACGACTTTCAAAGCTGGTTTCTAAGCTGTAATGCCGCATTTTTTAGTTTAGTTACCCGACTCTCTAAGCAATGTATTTTTTTTCCTTTTTTAGTTAGGATTGAGGGAGAAACCCTGGGCCTGTGGTCGTGTGTGTTGGTGGATCAGTTAGATGGGATACCTATTCCACTTGCAGTTCCACCTAGCACTCTGTCTTGCCTCATAGTTTCTTCGTAGTCTAGCTTCTCGTAGTTTTATTTAACTCTTGAATCGAGTCGGCTCATCCCACTCGTTCATGCTCATGCCGTTGATTCGGCTTATTCTTTTGTTTGCTAGATTGCCGTCTGGTTTGCTCTGTAGAGCCTCATTTCAAATCCCTGCGGTTAAATCTGCTTTTAGTAAACACATCCAGTAAATAAAATTATTTTCCCTTCAATAAATAAATATCTTATTTTAAAGAAAATATATTTTGTGTTTGATTTTTTTTCTGATTCTGTCTAGACATTAGACATTTAGTCTGGTGGTTCATTTTTTCTGTTACCCTTAACCATTTTGTTACAGATTAATAATAAATAAAGTGTGTGAATAAGTGTGTATGTAAATATGTAATACAACTTTAGGACCATGTACTTTTTGCCTTGATAATTTATTCTTGACTTCGATTCATTTTATTTATTTAAAGATATGTTTTAATCACTGAATGTACCTTTAAATGAGTAAAAGTGTTTTTGTAAACGTTTAAATAAGCTAAGTTTTATTAAGTTTTAATTCACTTTACAATCCACAAATACATTGACATTCATTATTCAAAAGTTAGAATAAAAACAAAAGAAGCAGGACTTCTATTATACCCATTGTGGAGATTCTGGCGGACCTCTTCATAAGACGAATGTTCTGTTATTCACACATGCGTTTAGTGCAAAGTTTATTTCAACTGAAAGTGCATATAGCCAACAAACCAAGCATGTCAGCTCACTACCCCGACACAGCTCCACAAGACCTTCAACATGTATGGAATTGTAAAACCGAACTTAGAGCAGAGAACCACAGTATACAAAATTACACTTGATATTTTAAAATCGTATTTACAATGTAATTTAATTAAAATGCCGCGTGCATTTAACATTACAATCACTGCTGTTCATTCTCTATTGTACTCATTTCAGTATAAAATTGGTGGAAAATAAAAAGTAGTAATTGTTTTAATTTCCTTTTCTAATATTAAGCGCTGCAATTATGTGCGCTTTGTTGTAAAGTGGTCTGTATATTTGGCGCTGCAAAAACTTAAACATAATTTTAAGCTTCAAGTTTTGTGTGCATAGTTTATGTCTGAGATGACGATGCTCCCTGCGTGTCTTTCTGGCCCGAATTATTCAGGAACTGGCCACTGGCACCAATGTACAACCTCGAGCGCATGGGCCATTTCTGCGGGGAAAAATGATACAGCTCCAATGTCATAACTTTATAAATACTGGGCATATAGCATCATTAAAACTGTATTTTAGCTTAGATTTTTTTTATATCATGTTTAAATTAATTAGTTTAATTAGCGAAAAGACAAAACATAAAAATAAAAATTTACTCACCTTCACGGGATGCAGGTATCCGCCGCCTTTAAGTGAATTTAATGCTTCAGTTCGTTTCGCGTCTTCACCTTCTTCCACGCCATCTTCCTGTAATGTTTTAGTCAAATGTGCTATGTATGTCGTCGCTAAAATCAGCACGTCGAGTTTGGACAGTTTGGTGTCAGGGGGCACTGATGGCAGAGTTTTCTGTAGCTCCAAAAACGCGTGCCTCAGGGTCTGTACGCGGCTCCGCTCCCGCGCTGCGTTTGCTGCTGCCGGACGTCCTCTGGTACCTAGACCCCCGCTTGAAGAAAGCACTTTCCCGCGTCTCTGGTCAGCCAATAGCCCGTCAGGACTCGGACTGGAGTTCGGGCTGGATCTGGGACTTTCATTCATGACTGTCACACGTCCAGTTCCATCCATGCGCCTTTACTGGCTTCCGTCAATTCCAAACATAAATAATACACATTTTAACAATAAATCATATGGGAAAGCTTTATAATACCAGTTTATTACAAGCTAACTAAATTTGAGTTAATTTCAAAACTGAGCTGTACAAGACAAAAGTTTTACATTTGATTTATTTAATTCGAACATGTGCATAATTAAAATATATTTCATGATTACAATTGTAAGTTTTACTTTATTTTTGTTAACGGTTGTGTTGGTGTAATCTATTTTATTAGCGTGCAACAAACTTTACAGATTATTATTTACAAATTATCGCACAAAATTAGACTAAGCAATTATTGTATTGAATTCAGAGCAATTCGGATGATAAAATAAGATATTAACTACAATGTCAAACTATACAACATAACTTTACATTGTCCATAAGCCTACTAAATAGACCTACTTAATACTTACCTTATATGTCACACAAAACAAGTTATTATATCACAAAATTGCATCACAAAATCGTATAGCAAACTGTTGAAGACATAGAACTAGGATATACCGTATCTGCTTCATAATAAGGATTGTTACACAAAAATATTTTAAGTTATTAATTAATCAATTCATTAATTTTAATTATTAACGTCGTGAAGAATACAAAGCACAAGCACAGTGATGAACATTTTGTCCAGAGGAAATCGAGATTAAAAACAGTGTTATACAAACGTTTTGATAAGGTTATGTTAAAAGTTTGTTAACTTTAAAAGTGAAAACAAGTAACCAGTTTATCAGGAAACAAACCTAAACATGGCATTTTCTGTCGATTTTACAACACGTTTTAATTCTTGGCTTAATTTAATACACAACTATTTCATGTGCCCTAAATTTTGCACATGACCAATATACGTTTTCTCCCAAATTTTTTAGCAAAGTTTAGCAAATAAACAATACATGTATAGAGGTTTGTTTCATATAGTAGATATTAACTTATTTTTAAATCAACAAATTATTAAATTTGAGAAGGAGTGTCCAATCTTTTGCATAAATGGCACTATAGTGTATGGCCATGCGAAACAACAAATTAGAAAAAACCTAAAACTGCATATAATTACTTATTGTATAACCACTAAACTGTATAATAAAATTTTTGATTGTTATTATTTAATCAATAGTTATTTATCTGGCAAAATAAAGACTATATGAAGCATCTATATAATCTAGCTACTAAAATAGCTTCTAGTTCCTCAACGTGGTGTTACAACAAACAGTGAGTGAATAAACCTAGTCATGGCACAGGACTGTGCCGCAAATACATAATTTAAGAAATGGCCTTAGCACATCTGTAGCACATCTATGCGTTATACGTTGTCTCGCACAACAGAAATATCAAATGTTTTACATGTTATATACGATACAAGGTTATGCAGCATATTTGATCTTTACGAAAGCGATAGATGTACAACACGAGCTGTCTGACAGATATTCTCAATGCAATCAATACAATTCTGATAACATGTACCATGTAGATCACGGCAACATAACTCACAAATCGCCAAATATCCTGCCCTAGCCACGTAAGTAAAATTCAGCTTGGTGCTAAAATTAGTGATATAAAAATAAAGCATGGCGTACCTTTTGCTTATCTGCACAGAAGTGTTATAAAAGTACACATGCGTTGAAGTGAACAGTTCCGATCTCTGGCCGCGGTTACTAAAGAGGGTGGGTTTTTATGTCGCAGTGCTGCCCCCAGGTCCCTACCTGGGCGCGTCACGTCTCAGGAGCCTCTAATTTATTGGGAAAACAAAAAACTGACATTTTCCACCCTGCTGCAATTAATAACAAGTCTTTAAAACTCACGGGCGGCACAAGAAAGTTCCTCTCCTTTCCCTTTCGTAACACTTTAGGCAGAGACCAGCCTCCAACCTCAGAGGCAGCATTTAAGCCACTGATGTTCTCATTAACATATACTGTATATTTTGGGCACCATATGAAATGTGTAAATAGTAGATAATTTAATCATTATCATTTTGTAAAAATAGTCATTAGGGATATAGGGTTATGTATTTCCTAAACTTAATGCTGATGTTGGGCTTGTTACAAAGGAGTAAGAAACGTTTTTGCGCGATCCTGTCCCTCAGAAAGTACTTTGATTTAAGGCCAAAAAATAAATCCTAAACACTGCAATCAACAGGCAAGTATGAGGAAATTCTTGTAAGACTCCCAAATTAATCACCCTGTTTTCCAGAGTCCACACACAAAGATGCCGGGAAATTAATGAATGGAATTATTCATAACTTGTGTATTTCAGACTGTTCTTAATATTCATTGTTTTTGTAAGGATGAAGTAACATTTTCGCTCCAGGCTACTAATTATGAAGCATAGAAAACGAGGTTAAGTAAGCTTCTCTGCCTAATTACTTTTAAGTCTTTAACAGTAAACCCCGACGTTGTTAGAAAACTTCGTTAATGGACTGACCAGTTACAGGATGCAGATTGTTTCAAGCATATGGCCCAGTATCTCCTCGGTGTGTATTCAGCAGTTTGATTCGCTGTATAACCTTCGTTGTTTTCCTTTAGTATTTTGTTCAGCTACTATATTTAAATAAACTGTACATTTTAAACTTAAATAATCCTTTGTTATGAACATTCATATCTACCCATTTGAATTCTTTATCATTACTACTACAACAAATTCACAGTAAAGTAGTAAAGTAAATAAACAAATGAAATGAAAGTAGCAATTCTAAATCGTGTTATTTATCATGGGCATTTGCGTATAACAACTGATATGAGTAAAAACTATTAAACGAACAAAACAATGTTTTGTCCTTTTATTATATAACAAGTGTGGCTGATGTTTAATGTTACTAAGTAAAAACATGACGATAATTAATGAATGTAAAAAACGGAAACTTACAGGCCAACGTTATATAAAAAACTAAAGCATTAAGCAACTATTTGAATGCCAGCAAAATAAGAAATAACAAAAATAACATGAAATAAGAACCAAAACCAATTTGATATCTGAAAAATATCTACCTTGATAATATAGCAGTGTACATTGCATTTACACTATATTTATATAAAATACACAAAACTTAGTAATAGTATTTTGTTGCAACGTTTTAGTGGAAACACACTCAGAATTAGTAGGTTAAACATAGAAATAGGCTTTAAACAAATATAATGCAATGCCATAATACAGAAAGTTTTAAGAGGCATTTTTGATCAAATAGACACTGTTACAGGATATAAGCAGTGTGTGAGTGTACATAAATCCAAGTGTATAACAGTTCTAAAACATCTACATACACAGAGAACCAGGACTATTTCACTAAGAGTGAATAACAGTAGACATACACTCACGACAAACTGTTATACAAGTGTGTGGGATATGAAGGGCATCATAAAAAGCTGCTTTTATGACATTTAGAAAGCCATGAATCTCCTACAAGTAATTAGTCCTGCACTCAGAGGGATCTTCTGTCTTCTTGACATGTAAATAACAAAAATAACAGTCACTCAAAAACAATTCCACATTTTAAATCAGTAATCACAGTTCTGATAGATTTATTTAAAGTAAGATCAAATAAGTGGTATATAATATTTTGAGCAGGCCCCCTATACATCTAAATATGCCCCTATTAAACAAATACAAAAAAATACAAAATATCATAATGTAATTTTGTTGGTAGAACCTCTCAATTTGTTATTAACTGATAAAATTTATTTCTTAGTTTTGTTGTTGCCTCATCAGTTAAATTAAAATGATCCCCTTCAACACCTGCTAAAACATTTTGTAGTGCACACATTTCAGTGTAAATGTTTGTATTTATTAAACTATTATGTAGGTATTTCATTTATTGATTTATTTATTCATGTATTTTTTCATTGGCTGTTAATCAGTTTGCATTATATTATTTATTATATATATTATCATTATTATTATATATCACAGTTTAAAATGCTTTGCACCATCTGATTTGTGCAAAGCTGTTAGGTCATTTATTTAAAATATTGGACAGGCAGTAGTCTTATGCAAAAGGATTACCATCTACAGGAACAACATATAGTTTGGTTGGTTACATGTACAAAAGTAATATATCTGATATCTTTTCCAAAATGTTAACTTTAGCAAATAAATTGTGCACTACAATTTGCAGACAAATGTCTAATGGTATTAGGTGTAACTGTGGCACGTGTTGACATTTTTAATAGTAAATCAATTACATAGGAAATTGAGGCTGGGTGTATAAAATTTCACATAACTGTATACCCTTAAAGAACTACAAGCACTTGTGGCACAGGGGCCAAATACAGTTTTGAGATCATGTTGAGCCAAATCTGCACCATGCTTTACCTCTGTAAGTAGTGCTTACTGGCTACGCTCTCAAGGGGAAAGGGTAGTTTTTCGAAATGTAAACTAGCTAATGACCTTACATGCTGCTGCTTAGTGAAGAAATTTATAACCTCAGGCAAGTAAAAGCTGTTTATTTGCTTGGGACTTAAAACCCATGAAATGTAACTTGTCAAATAGCAGGTCATTTATCAGCCAATAGAGAGGAAGGAAATGGTTTACTATGTAAAGCATATTATTATAGTTTGATATTGTTTACACACATTTTAAAACTTATTCAGAAAGAATATAAACAACAGAATATTAAATATGAGTAGGTTAAACTCATATAAGATAAAACATTCTTTTTTATTTCTTGACATTCTGTTTGGGGCTAATAAGACCCCAGGGCCTGTAATGAAAAACATTGTTTTAACAGCATGTGCAATATATATAAATCTTAACATATTTTATTATTTTGTAATGTTTATAGTCAATAATAGAGTTTATCATTATATAATTGAGATTTTTTTTAAAGTATGTTTTAATAATTAAAAAAAAAACCTAGAAATATTATTTTTAATGTATTACTTAAACTACATTGGGGTCTCTGGTACCCCAAATAATTAGGAACTAAAGGCAATGTCAAAAGAAGGAAATACTTAAACCACAGTAATGACTTACCATCCCGAATACCATCAGGAATTAAGGGGAATAACATGCTGTTCATGCCTTTTATCTCTGCAACTATGCTGTGCTCCGTTTGACCTTTTTTCAAAGTGGCTTTTCCAAAACTGAGTGTATTCCTCTTGCCCAGAAAACCAGCAAAATTATAGGGAAAGGGATGCTGGGGGCCCAAGTGAAAGTCAGCTAGAAAGAAAACAGTGAGTCACAACTTGTCATAGTCCCAATTCACAAGACAAAGAGGAACATGAGTGCATTCAGTTACATGCTTGTGACTTGTAAAAACACTTGAACTGCATATGTTTAACAAAAAATGTAGCAAAAAGGAAGGCAAATATAGCGATACCCAAATTCATCAAACAGCAGTAAAAAGTTAAAAAAAAAATGTATAATGACGGCTATTGTATTTCCATTTGTGCTTAAAAATACAAAATTAGAGAGGTCAGCAAAACATTTAACAACATTAATGACCATACCAGAACATGGATATGTGATTTGTCCAGCGATGATTTTGTCATGTTTCACTTTTTTCTTTGCTTCTTTTGTGGCTTTCCAGTTGATAAGGGACTGCCTAGATAACTCATTTATCTGTTTTCCATCAAGTTCCTCTGTGTATTAAAATAATGTTAATGTTAATCATTTATGATTAAAGCAATATGTTTATAACTATTATAAATTATATACAGAATAATAGAATAATTAGAATAATTATTTTCAACACAATTTTCTGAGGACAGTTCATAGGTGTTTTAAATAAAATGTGGGTATTTAATGTTTTTGTTATGTAGCTCCCAAAAACTGTATTATCAGTTCTGTAATAATTTATAATTATATGCACTTACCTAGCCTTTGGCAAACAGTTATTAGCCTGTCTCTGTATTTGGGTTTGTGACAAACTGGATTTCCACGCAAATCTATTTGATGCAGATATGGCCACTGGCCACACAAGATCTCCAACTCCTAAAGGTGAAAGATTGCATTTTATTGAAGAACTAAAAAGAACTACAAAAATTTACACTGCAATAGTCAAATCCAAAATGTGTAGCTAACAGCTTTAGTTTCCTGTGAAAATAGAGGAGTAAACAAGACCTCACCTTGCTCTAATAAATACTGTCACGTGGACTAACAAGCTCCCTGGGGCAGTAACCCTCTTAGGTATGTAGTTCAATTAGTATGTTTATCTAAAGACACATTAATCCCACCTGAAAATATGAATACTCTCTGAACACACTCTGATTGTTCATTGCCTTCCTGTCTCAACCAAAGTGCTTCCACTTTTCAGTCCATGTGCAATCAACTCTAGTGGGACCCCAGCAAGCAATGCGCTCTCAGGCTTTGATAAATGATCGTGTCAGGGCCGTCACTCAGAGACTTTGGCTAGGAACTGCCCAGCACTAAATTGCTCTCCCATGCCACTGAATACACTCCTGAATCAGGTCCCCTTCAGGCCCACGCACAACTAATGATGGCTAGTTATGAACCTGTATTTGACCAGTGCTTCGATCCCCCCATCTTCAGCCGTCTGGCCACGTGCCACTAACAGGCTCTGCAGATCCCCATTTGTCACACAGCTGACTGCTTGTCATAATCTCTTTTAAAAATCTATAATGTTTCTTCTGAATTCTCAGTGAACTGTGCAGAACAGGAATTGATTCCTTTGGGTACTGTCTCTGCTGAATCAATAGTGGCCAAAGGGTTGTATAAATTAAAGGAGATATCTGCTAAACATGAAAGCTTTTTTGACACATGTATCACAATTATCTGAAGCAGTAGCTCTGAGGCCTGACTCTTTGTCTCACAGGAAGTTATTGCACAGATGTAGTTTTTAAGTCCACATTTCTTTAGCAGTCTTATAACCCTGTACATTAAATAGTTTAATAAAGTTTAAAAGTGAACTTTCTTCATTGGTAAAGACAAATGAAAACTACATTCGCAAAGTTATTCACTTCTAAAAAAAACCCTGAAGGTTGAGTGTCAAATGTGTGATGTGGAGCAAAATGAGTCTACAGAGGAAAGTGCAAAACTTGTTTAAGTTGTGCTTGTTTAAGTTGTCAGCAAAGGTGCTCCCCAGAGACTACCCCGCTGATTTGTTGAATAATTTAAAACAAGTCTGTAGACTAGGAGCAAATCTTTAGACCAGGAAGTATTGGCAGGATTAAAGTTTTTATTAACAACCTCAAATTAACATATCACTAAGAATAATTAGGGTGTCTGGTCATCTTTAAAATAATCTGTCTAAAAAGGCATAGTTAAAGGCTTAAACTACATTAATTTGATAGAATCAAAGTTATATGGTTACAAACCGCAGCGGGATATTCCGCTGGCACGCCTGCACTGAGTTTCTGAACTCCTCGGTTCCAAACTCGGTGTTGCCACCAGTCGGCTGGGCGCCACCTAGCGGGCATAATTGGCAGTGCCTGCAGCAGATACTAATTGGCCACCGCATCTGCAGGGTGGGGGCCGGACTATGTGTGGGTGGGATCTTCTTACTGTGTAAGGACCCTGATTAGCGGAAGAGACGCCTGTGCAGAAAGCAGGGGCGAGAAGAGGGCTGTGCACGTGTCGGAAGAGGCGTGTACAGCGACGTGCTCTCCTCGGATGCAATCTGGTATCTCTCAGCAGCGGAAGACAAAATTGAGTGCTATAAAATGTAATTTTACCATATCTTTCATTATGCAATGCAGAATTTTAACTACATGAGTAAAATCTGACAGTTTACATATACTGAATACAATCTTTTACCTGAATGTCATGTAGCTGGTTGTCTACCCCAAATAAATGAGTCAACTTGTTAAGAAGTGCCAGATCCCGTATTTCATCAATGCTGTTGTTGTTAATATTTAAAACACATAATGATTCCTTAAAAAAAGAACAGGCTAGAATCAAAGCTTTTTACTGTAACCTTAAATAAATAAACATGCAGTACCACTGGATAAAACCAAGACTGTAAACTGGTTGAAGTAAGATGCCAGAAAATAACAAAAACAGCTTTAAAATGAATCTGCCTCGATTATGCCTTACACCACATGGTAGACCATATACAATTAAAAATACCTATAAATAAAAATATGCTGTCATGCTACTAAAATTCTCAACAGGCTTCTAGTGTTTTGTCAGCATGCAGTCTTGAATTTCTCACCGAGAGGCTGAGGATGGTATGGGGGTCAAAGAGCAGTTTCTCTCCTGGTGGGAGTCTTTGGCTCTCTATGTGCAGTTCCTTCAGTTCTCTTAATTGCTCTAAACCTTCAACCACTGTAATGCTGTTCCCCCCCAAAAACCTGACACACATAAACAAGCATTCAACTGTTAACAACTAAAAACAAAAAACAAAACAAAACTATTGCACTGACATTATGTGCATTTTTTAAAAAATAAATTTAATATTACATTATAAGCTGTATTATTAAATAAACAGTATGGCAAACAATACTTGGACATCTGAAAAATAGATCAATCTGTTTTTGCTGATCATCTTTTTCCAAAACAATGGGCATTAGTATGGAGTTACCCCACCAGTGTTGCAGTTTATCCTTAATGTGATGGATGGAGATGAGGTTAGAGCTCTAGTTTGTTTTTTTAACCAAAACACTGCAATTATTTATAAACTTTTGTGAATGATTTCATTGGCTTCCCAAACTGTTAGAGGCATACAATTTAGAATGACGCTGCATGCTGTATCATAACGATTTTCCTACTGGAAGTAAAGCCTAGGACAAACCTTTAAAAAAGAAATTATACAAAGAAGTTATACATTTTACCAAATACTACAATGTAATTAATCATGCAAGGGATTGTACATCTACTGTTCCAGAGTTCAATGGCATTGACTTACACAACTCCAGCCAACCTTAACTATTATGCATGGTGACATAATACTTTTGTTTAACTGTGTTGCCAAATCAACCAAATGCAAAAAGCTGCCACACAAACAGTTTTTGTAAAGAAGTTTGAAACTTTGTAGTGAGTCTTAAAATAATTAACAGACAATTAGTATCTGAGCTGTTGTTGTGGTTAAACATTTCTGTACTTGGCAGTATGCATATTTGAGAGATCAGTTGATACATACTTTTGTCTATGCTATGCATTTATTCTTTTTTAGGTATCTAAGACATTACTTTAATTGTATGCCAAATAATATTTTACAAATATACACACTAATTATAAAACAAATAACAAAATAACATTCAGTTGGCTAATACATAAGCAATATTGCTTGTTGTTCCTTTTGTACTTACAATTTGGAAAGCTTCTGTAGAGATGACAAATTTTCTATTTTTGTTATAATGTTGTTCTGCAAGTATAAATGTGTAAGATTGGAGGCAAAATTCAGATTACAGATGTGTGTTATTTGATTGTCATACAAATAAAGAACTTGAAGGTTTCTGCAAATGGACAGATCCTCCTGTAAAAACATAGAAAACAGACAATTAAAAAAAGTATATTACAAAACTAAAACAAGCGGACTACTTAAAGTACCCCAAACATTTTGTAAACCGTCCTAAATTTTAAATGGTTATCTTAAATGACTTGTGTAGTGTGTTTACTTTTAATGCCAGATACATTGCAAAACTGATCATGGAACACCACTATAGCTAAAATGATTGTCACATTTGTGCTAATTTGTGCCACATTTGTGCCTGCATTCACATCTCAGTTGACACTAATTACATTTCAAATTTGTATTATTTTTATTATTATTTTATAAAAATTATTATTATTTTTTATTACAAGCCATTCATAAACTGGGAGCTAATTTGAAGGAATACAATTTCTGACTCTGTTGATCAGTCAGTGCCAGCTTATCTTGGCATCTGTACCCTGGTGTGATTGTAGATACCACTGACATTGCACAACTCATAAATATATGGTTGGCAAGCACTTTTCTGTCAAGGCATGGGCTACACTCACTGACCCTGTTTATAGGTTGTCTGTGACGGGGGTATAAAAACTGTCTATATCTACAAAATTAGGGTTAAGGCAAAAATCTGTATTTATTATAATGGAAGCATAATCAATACTATGTAAAATAAGTGCACTAAAGAGCAGTAGTATATATAGCCTGCATTTTATAGACGGCATTTCTCATTTTAATAATCATGTCATTTAACCAGGTAAACATATCTCCATCACATCATCATCATCACCATCAGCAAGTCACGTTGTAGTTAACCATGTAAAATGAAAAGTTTAAAGGTATTTTAAATGGACTAGAAATCAAAGTAACATTACTTACAATATCATCTATATTCTTATTTGAAAAGTTGATATGTGTTAATTTCTTAAGATAATGCTCCAGGAAACTTCTGTTACTTTTGAAGTGATGGCTAGATTTAGCAATCAGTTCCACAGTCAGTCGGACCATGACAGCTGGGTGTTTTTATCTGCAAAATGTGAATAGGAGACAGCAAAATAAGCTGACACCACAAATATTTTACAATATATATATATATATATATATATATATATATATATATATATATATATATATATATATAAATACACACACACACACACACACACACACACACACATATATATATATATATAAATATATATATATCCAAAAGTCCCAAAATATTAGGTGGTGTAACTATAATTATTTAAATAAATTGTACATAAAAGTGGTAATTTTAAGAACTTTAAGAATTCACAATCGACAACCATTTATATACATAAATTTTATATATTATATATTTTGAAGAAAAGTACCAAAAATAACATAAATAAGACTTCTGCTAATCATAGTCATGCAGAGCAAAGGTCAATAGCCTTTTCACAAAATGTAAATTAGGAGTAATAGTAGGAGTTATAGCTGGTTTAGTTTACATGACAGTTGGTAAAAGGATAACAATAAAATATGTTGTTGTTGTTATTATTATTATGTTTAAAGACAAAAACCGATACATGCATTTTAGTTAATGAAATTTACAATGTTAAATTCAGAATACTATATGATTTCACACCTTTTTTTTTTTTTTTACAAAACTAGGGCTCAATTACATATGTTCCCCAGGATCATTGTTAAAAGGCTGCTTTAAGGCCAAAGGTGAATTAGACACTTGGTCAGTATGTGACCTGACTTAGGGTTATTGGGAAGGCAGCTCTGTATTCACAGAAAAACTGACTTAATTCTCTTGAGGCTTGCATTATTTATAATAGTGACTCTGGGACATCTGGGACAACTTCTTTTTCCACTAAAACATTAAATGTCTATTCTATAATAAAAACAAAGAAAATGAATATTTTTGCTCTGTCACTTTTCAAGCAAAAAGCTACGAACTGCAGTGTTTCTAAAGTGGATAATATATCCATCACATTGTGACAGCATGTCTGTTCTACATGCTATAAGGTATTGAAAAAGATGACATGCCTAGCTGCAAGAAATCAATGGGTTCCTCAAGGGACTTTTCAACTCATTGTTAAAAATTAAAAATAGATTACAGAATTAAACCCAATAATTTGCATTATGAAACAGTTTCATAATAACCAATAAAAACTACAGTAGCCCCCCCATGTAGCCTACATAAAATAATTAATAAATCCACTTTCAGTAGTGTCACATTGAACCAGTTTTTCTTTTTACTTGTGGACCAGTGGACATCTTAAAATTTTTGCTATGGTATATTGAAGTCACACAACACGTATTTATTAGTGTATTCTAAATATCAGATACAAAATATTAATTTTAATCTAAAAAAGAACTAAAAAAACTAAAACTATTATATAACATTTTCCTTCTCTTAATAATGAACACTTTTGTCCAATGAGTGTGTGGATTTATTTGAATTGCTTGGCTTTACTATTTTATATTTATTTGTTAGCCCCTTACTTAAACATATGATATTGAAAGTTAAACCAGCTTAACATCACAGTAGTTTTAAAAAGAAGTTCCTTCTGCTTTAGTTAAGCTTTAATGTGTGAAGCTTGTTGAGTGCTGTTTGCAAACCAATAACAAAACCGTTGAAACATTTTGTGAAATGCATATAAAAAAAAGACAAAGAAAAGATGTTTTTACTCACATTGTTAATTGTAATTTGTAAAAATGAATTTTTAACATTTAAAAAAGTTGGAACAGAGACATATTTACCTTGTGTAAGGCTTCATGTACTATTAATTAGATGTATTAATCATCTGGAAACTGAAGATACTAATTGTTGCAGTTTTGCAATTCTGTTATGTTTTATGTATCTTTACAGTTTCGATATATGACTTCTTGTCAATGAAACTTTTGGGCATGGATGCCCCCCCATGCCATTAAAGAAGTTGGCTCTTGCACCTTTTGCTGATAACCACAAGAACGCATTTTCTTCCTTAACGACAGCTACATCCCAAATACAAACGAAGTGCCACTAGGCCAATGTGACCGAGCAACAACACAGTTTCTGCCAACAATTCTATAGCATATAGTAACATAATTTGTAAAATAAGAATTTTTTGTACATTCCGAAGACGATTTGGCTCTGTAGCTACAATTTTATTTACATTAAGAAGCTGTTTCTATAGTAACACGAAACGGAGACATGATTACATTCTATAAGAAACATTAATATACATATTTTTCAGTAATATGTAAAGCTTTTGTTACGTTACGGTTTAACTTAATATCGCTTAGAAAACAATATTAATTCTAACGTTTATATTAAAGACTACTATTGTGCAAAAGAGCGCACTCGCTAGTCTAGCCCACAAGCTCTACTACGGCCAACTAAAGCTTATTCATTAAACTTCTGAGAAACACATCTATTTGCTTAGTGCCAGAAAATGTGCTTACCTTTATTAAGTTACTGTGCTGTAAAAAATCCACTAATACTTTAGCTAACAAGCTACTTTTCGCTTTGACACCAAACGTCTTTGTTTACGGTAACTGATAGACGCCGTTGCCATGGACACACTACGGCAAGCTTCTATAGCCGACAAAGTCAAAATTAATTCATAGAGTGAATGGGATTGGAACAGTCACAGTGATAGGCAGTGTTGCCATTACATTAACACAAAATTATATCATAGAGATTATTTTAGACAAAAATATAAAAGACGTGCGTATATGTACGTTGTAAACAATAAGGTACAGATCACTGGCACTAATGAAAAAGGAAAACATAAAATGAAAAAAGAAATGATTTGATTTTATGCAAGAAGTATTGCTTCAGCCATTTTCTGTACATTCAATTGTTCATTATTCACATGTTAATGGTAAACTTCTCAAGCAAAACTCGGAAAAACTGTCAAAAAAGATATGTTTAAATATTTTGGTAGTTTACATTTTGGTTTTCATGTAAAAATAGGCAGTGTTTATTTTCAAAATTAGGCGGCAAGGTGGCTCGGTGGGTAGCACTGTCACCTCACAGCAAGAGGGTCTTGGGTTCGATTCTCAGGTGGAGTGGTCCAGGTCCTTTTTGTGTGGAGTTTGCATCTTCTCCCCGCATATGCGTTGGTTTCCTCTGGGAGCTCCGGTTTCCTCCCACAGTCCAAAAACATGCAAGTGAGGTGAATTAGAGATACAAAATTGTCCATGACTGTGTTTAACATTAAGACTTAAACTAATAAATCTTATGTAACCAGTAATTACCTCTACTGTCATGAACGTAACCAAAGTACAGTATGTAAAACATGATATTAAAAAAAAAAAAAATACTTTTTCATTTCAGACTAAAATAAAACATCCAAAGCTGATGATAACAGTAATAAAGGCAATTTGTACATAAGTCAGTCTAATTAAAATTACAGAAAATAACTGCTGGTTATTTCTCCATATGTGTACAGTAAGAAAACAAAAATAATTGTGAAAAGAAAACCACAGAAGTTGAAAGTCTTAGCTCTGTACAATCTTTTGTTTATTAGCATTTTTCCATTTCTTATGTATCCCTTTTTCATTTGTTTTGCTTTCCCCTATGAAGTTTTCCATATATTGATCTCTCTGCTTTTTATTTCATTTGACCTGTACATTTGCTTCTCTGTCTTTTTCTGGACTGTTCCTTATTCTTTTTACCTTTCTTTATAGAATCTCTGTTAATTTCTCATTGTCTGTTTTTATTTCTTTCTGTCTTTTTTTTCCATTTACTTCTTTTCTGCGTTCATACTCTTTGTATTTCTCTCTTAACTCTGAGTTCCTGCTTTTACCTTTTACTCCATGTTTATTTTTCTCTTCATTATATTTGATATAGTATTATATAAATATATTCTATTTATAATTCTTTTTTCTTCTTTTTTTTGCTTTTGTACTGACCCTTTTACTATAATTTGATTTCTTTAATCCACTTATCTCCCCTATCCATATGCACTTCCTTAATTTTTTGCCTTTACACTGGCAAAAAAAATGAAGGAACACTACTTTTCATGTGCTTGCTTACTTACTACTTGCCTACCCCTCTTTCATTCTACCATTTTTGTTTAGCTATTGTTTCTTTTAGTTATTTTAATTTCAGCATCTTTTTGCCTTGTTTTTGCATTTCCTCTCTTTCTCAGTTTCTGTCTGATTTTTAATTTCTCATTTTTTATAGTGAGCTTGAATTGCACCCTGTAATAATGTGTATTGTAATAATAGTAACATGGCGGAGCTAATGCAGTGACCCGTGTGTTGTTATATAATGTCAGGGAATGAGCTTCCTGAACCAAGTGACTCGTCACTATTTATGCATGCAGTAAACTTGGCTGGGAGGAAATGAGATCCTCAGTTCACCCCCCTTTTCAGTCTGTTCTCCAGGGAAGTCAGCCTGTTTCAGCTCCATACTTCCATGCTCGTTGAGAATGTTTCACAATCCAAAGTAAACATTGGTGCTACCAAATATCTAAGAACCTACACAGGGCAATTTGTCCTAAAGGCTAGGCGTCTAATGGGAACCTGGTGATATATATCCATTCCTTATTAGCTATACTTATCATTTTGATGTCCTTTCTCATTTAACCTTTTTTAATTTACCTATTCATATGTGTCATTGTTACATGTTTTCATTTAATTCTGTAAATAAAGAAGAATTCTACAGTAATTTAAGAAAGTCCTTGTAAATGGAAATTATACCATGAATGAATCTAATTACACTTGTGTATTGTTTTAGTGAAGCACAAAAATGCCCACATGCTGTTAATCACAAGCCTCATTTGTAATTCAAGTGTGGTACACAGGGAAGATTATTTTAATCTATTTAGACAAAAGTTTAAGATTTCCTTTAGAAAGACTTTGAACAAAACATTGCGGTGATGCTTTAGTAAATTAGTTATATTGTGACTATAATATATTTTTCCCACTTTATACCCTGCAAATTCCAAAACTGCATTAGGCATAATTGAAAGAGAACTGGTTATCTTTGACTGAACTATGAGTCCCAGCACAGAAAATTAATGTGCCTCTTGTACAACAACTTATTATATGACAATATAATATATATTGACTATAGACTGTTGTAAGCTTTGTATAGACTAAGCTTTGTAAAAAGCACCATTAATAAATTTTACAGCATAATAAAGCCTTTTTAATTAAGACTTTTAACACTTGTTAATGCAAATCTCATTTGTGTGTGAACATTTAATTTAGTTTTTAGCTAGTGTGATTTAGACACTAACATTTATAACTAACTTTTAAGATGTCACATTTTCACAACTTTCACAATTTTTAATGTAATTACAGAGTGATAAAAATACAAATTCATGGCTAATTGTAAATGTGTTTCTTTAAATCTTTAGGATTATTTAGCACTGGCATAGACAGGAATTAGTTTAGCAGTCATACAGCAGTCTGGACTTCTTTTTGAAAAGCTGTGAATTTTTTTTACTTGTGGGTCCCTCAAACAAGGGCCTTATCTAAAGAAACCTAGAAATTTACATTCAGGTGCAGCATATCTTTTTTAAATTGGCTAGGGTTTAAAAAAAGGTCATCTACATTTTAAGAGAAAATGTACTAGGTTAAAAACATACATGTATTTTAATTGTTTAGATAAGCTAAAATAATTAAAAAAATACACTTTGGTTGTTTTTGAAAGTTATTTAATTTTATCACCTTTAAAAATGAGCTGTAGTAAGCAAGGTAATGTGAAATGTTAAAAACTGCAATACAAACTTGCATGATTATGAATGAATATGAACTTTTTATTATATATCCTTCCTATTTTTCACTTTCTACAGCAAAGTATTAAAACATTAATTAAAACATGTATGTTATGTAGCACAAAAAAATCATTAGCTAAAAAGGTGCCAGAACTGTTGTTTGTAAGAAACTACAGGATCACTAAGCGTCTACCACGACAGAGAACAGACCTGCCTGCTGAATGGACTCAGTGTGTTGAGCTTCTGTTTCTGTGATGCATCAGTGACACGCCTAGCTCAAGCTTTTGAAGGATTGTGTACCAAGTAAAGACAACCTGTCCTGTCCTTACCAAGACTTTTCTATAGGGCAGCTTGTGTTTATATTTGAGCCAATATAGCAGGCTGAGTTTGTTATTCTGTTATGTAATGCTATGACTAGTAAGAATGTAAATGACGGCTAGTTTTTTTGTTAGCCAGTGTACTCATGGTCTTTGTTAAAGTGTTAAAATGGGCAGTTTGCCCTTTTTTTGAGAACGATCCAATGCTGTACTTTACTAAGCTTAAAGAAGAATCTTAATTTAAAGTTAATAGTTACTATTACCATCTAAATGGTAAAGAAAAACATTTCAGTTTATTTAGTTTTAAAGCAATACATTTTAACATAGTCTCTTATTTATGAAATCTGTAGTATGAGCATTATTACCAAAGCCAATAATTTTTACAAATTTCCCTGTACTGGAAAAATAAACATAAACATATTAGAGCTGTGTATCACAAGTGATGCTTGACAAAATACTGTAAAAACATTAACAGTGTTCAGAAATGTTTGGCTGCTTTGCAAGACTAATAACCTTTCTATAATGGCTGTTTCTGTTCGCATTATCACTGTATGCTGTATCAGTGCTGTAGCCATTTGGCTGACACCATTTGAGGTAGTATGTGTGAAACCAATAAAACTAACATGGTTAATTTTCCTATGGGGATCAATAAAGTATTTTCTCATCTTATCTTTTATAGTGCATGGTTGACCATACTCACTACTTCAATGACACTAGCGTGGTAATGAGACACAGCAGTTCTGGTATGAGTGTATCAGATGCAGCAGTGTTGTTGGAATCTTGAAATACTGTTTAAACGGGCTCATTAAGGAACATACCCTTTTAGCACTAGATGTATTTGTATAGTTAAGAGACTAGAGTTATTTTCTTTTTCTTTGATGCACTGTGTGATTTAATTCTTCTCTAGTCTTTTATTAGTGGACACGTTCTGATCACAGGACATCGTTGGCTTTATATTTTTGGTTTAGAAATTCCAGTAGCACTGCTGAACCTAATACATTCAAACAAGTTAGGCACAGGCTGCCATGTTATTAGCAACTAATGAATGTATGTACCAGATAGATGTATCAAATAGAATGTATGTGATTAGTCTAAAACAGGGGCTTTATCCTTAATTTCACCACCAAATCTACACTTTCCAATGCCAAAGTAATACTCAACCTGGACAAATTTTGGATTCCCCCTCCCTTATAAAAATTACTCAACACAAAAGCAAACACGATACAACACCCAGTTTCAGTAAGCCCCAGGAGGATTCTGGCCCACATGGTATGTAGGTTTTAATCTATGCAGATTTAAAAGAAAGGAACAAATGCAAAAAACGTTGCATACACATATTTCACACTGATATGATGTTTAGAAAGAAAAGATCCTAATAACTTTATGTAACAAACCTTAATAACCTGTTTCAGCTCTATGTTACATACAACCCCAAATCAGAAAAAGTTGGGAGGGCATAGAAAATGCAAATTATAATAAAACACAAAGTTTCTTACATTTACTTTGACTTTTACTTGATTGCAGTCAGGATGAACCTGAGGTATTTCATGTTTGGTCTGGTCAACTTCATTTCATTTATTAATAAACAATTAATAAAACATCTATTTCTGCATTTCAGGCCTGCAACACATTCTAAAAAAAGTTGAGACAGTAAAGCATTTACCACTTTGTAATGTTGCCATTCCTTTTCACCACACTTAAAAGACGTTTTGGCACCGAGGATACCAAGCGATTTAGTGTTTCAGTTTTTATTTTGTCATATTCTTTCTGCAAACATGTCTTAAGATGTGCAACAGTATAGGGTCGTCGTTGTCGCATTTTTCATTTCAAAATTCTCCACACATTCTCTATTGGGGACAGGTCAGGACTGCAGGCAGGCCAGTCCAGTAC
Source organism: Trichomycterus rosablanca (assembly GCF_030014385.1). Taxonomy (NCBI): domain Eukaryota; kingdom Metazoa; phylum Chordata; class Actinopteri; order Siluriformes; family Trichomycteridae; genus Trichomycterus; species Trichomycterus rosablanca. The sequence goes on from NC_086010.1 coordinate 13,354,865, forward strand.
CTGTACCCTCTTCTTTCGCAGCAATGCCTTAGTAATGTGTGCAGCATGTGGTTTTGCATTGTGTTGTTGAAAAATGCATGGATGTCCCTGGAAAAGATGACGTCTTGAAGGCAGCATATGTTGCTCTAAGATCTCAATGTATTTTTCTGCATTAATGCTGCCATCACAGAAGTGTAAATTACCTTTGCCAAGGGCACTGACACAGCACCATACCATAACAGACCCTGGCTTTTGGACTTGTTGCTGATAACAGTCTGGATGGTCCTTTTCGTCTTTGGTCCGGAGCACACAGTGTCCATTTTTCCCCAAAAAAAGACCTGGAATGCTGATTCATCTGACCACAATACACGTTTCCACTGTGTGATGGTCCATCCTAGACGCCTCTGAGCCCAGAGAAGTTGACGCCACTTCTGGACATGGTTCTTTTTTGCAAAGTAAAGTTTAAGTGGCATTTGTGCATGTAACTCTGTATTGGAGGGCTTAACAAAGGTTTGCCAAAGTTATCCCTTGCCCATGTGGTTATATCAGCTATTGCTGAGTGGCGGTTCATGATGCAGTGCTTTCTGAGGGAACGAAGATCAGAGGCGTTCAGCTTAAGCTTGCTCCCTTGGCCTTTACCCACTGAAATTCCACCCGATTCCTTGAATCGTTTAATGATATTATGCACTGTAGAGGGATAAATATGTAAACACCTTCCAATCTTTCTTTGACGTAAATTGTTTTTAAACATTTCAATAATGTTCTCACGCATTTGTTGACAAACTGGAGATACTCTAGCCATCTTTGCTCATCAAAGCCTTTCCTGAATGCTGCTTTTGTACCAAACAATGATTACAATCACCTGTTGACATCACCTGTTTGGAATCACATCATTATTTATTTTTTTCACCTCATTACTAGCCCTAAATTGCCCCCTTCCCAACCTTTTTTGGAATGTGTTGAAATGCAGGAATGGAGGTATATTAACAAATTAAATGAAGTTGAGCAGACAAAACATGAAATATATTGGGTTCAAACTGTCTGCAGTCAAATAAAAATCAAAGTAAATGTAAGGAACACTGCATTTTTATTGTATTTTCTGTACTGTCCCAACTTTTACTGATTTGGGGTTGTATAATGAGTGAAATTAAAACAAAACAATTCAATTAACATATAACAAACTCAAATTTTAACAATATTGCTTTATTGACAAGTAAATACATTAAGAGTTTGTACTTATTTCAATCCATTCATGCTCAACAAGACCAAGTTCACAAACATTCAAGATTTTTTTTTATTTTGCAGTCAGTTGGCAGACATGTTAACTTGATTAAAAAGTTTATCTTTGATGACTTGGGACATCAAGCCATGGATTGCTTCAATAGTTGTTTTACAGCTGAAAATAACAGAGTTTTAAACAGCTTTTGAATAATTAAACATATACATGTGATAAGAAGTCTTAGATTTGTTACTAATTATAAAATCTTATGCAAAAGTTTAGACACCCCTGAATAAATACAATGTATTGTTGATTGAGCTAAGAAAAACAAATACTGTACATCCTTCAAAAGAAACAAATTAAATATGTTGTGGTTTATTTTTCCCCATGCTATTTATTAAGTGAAACCTTGCAATTACCTGGATTTCTGCATTGATTACTAATAAAATGTTGTCTAATTGTTGTATAAATCACAATTATAGACACATAAATACAATCTACCTACACTACTAATACAGACAGCTGTACTTACAGGAAAAAATTTAAGTGAACCCTTAAATGTAAAAAACTGTAGATCCCCCTTTAAGCAATCAATCAACCTAATGTTTTCTGTAGTTGCATATACGATTTACACAATGTTAAAAAATTTAAACTATTACTTCCAGCAAATGTGTTTGTTTAGTTAATATTTCTGGAATGCCTTGATACACAGATCTCTTCAGGTCATGCCACATCATTTAAATAAAAGTTAAAGTCAAGACTCTAAATTTGCCATTCCAAAACACGAATCTTCTTCTTTTTTAACCATTCTTGAGCTGATTAAAATGTGTGCTTTGGGTCAGTATCCAGTTACATCACCCAGTGTCTCTTCAGCTTGCAGTCATGGACTGCTGCCTTCTTCGGGAGCATGCATAGGTTGATGTAAAATAATGTCTATGTAGAAAGCTCACTACATTTTCAGACAGACTCATAAGGTTCAGAGGCCCAAAGGTTCTCAGTTGGATTCAGGTCTGGGGAACATGAGTGCCAGTCAATGGCATCAATGCCTTAGTTATCCAGGAACTGCCTACACACTCTTGCAGGGCATAGTGTTGTGCCAGGTGGATCCCAAGGCACACAACACTAGGGTAAGGCCTGACAAATGCTCTGAGAAATTCATCCCGATATCTTACAGCAGTCAGGACAAATTGATACCCCTACAGTTTAAGGCTATAAGTGTTACAGTGTCGATGGTGAAGTGTTTTCCTAATTATTATTTAGAATTTTTCCCATTTTTCCTCCCAATCTAGTCGTATCCAATTACCCGATTGTATTATGCTTCCTCTCTACTTATGCTGATCTCCAATCCTGATTAAGGAGATCGAAACTGGCACGCACCCCCTGACACGTGTGCAGTAGCCGACTGCATCTTTTCACCTCCACGAGGCGAGTTCATATGTGGATCAGCTTTGTGTACGGAGAGCCACACCCTGATCAACGCACAGCAATGTGTGTAATATATATTCACACAAACCTTATCTCTCTCTCTCTCTCTCTATCTCTATCTCTCTATCTATATATATATATATATATATATATATATATACATACAGGGGTTGGACAAAATAACTGAAACACCTGGTTTTAGACCACAATAATTTATTAGTATGGTGTAGGGCCTCCTTTTGCGGCCAATACAGCGTCAATTCGTCTTGGAAATGACATATACAAGTCCTGCACAGTGGTCAGAGGGATTTTAAGCCATTCTTCTTGCAGGATAGTGGCCAGGTCACTACGTGATGCTGGTGGAGGAAAACGTTTCCTGACTCGCTTCTCCAAAACACCCCAAAGTGGCTCAATAATATTTAGATCTGGTGACTGTGCAGGCCATGGGAGATGTTCAACTTCACTTTCATGTTCATCAAACCAATCTTTCACCAGTCTTGCTGTGTGTATTGGTGCATTGTCATCCTGATACACGGCACCGCCATTGGATGCACATGGTCCTCCAAAATGGTTCGGTAGTCCTTGGCAGTGACGCGCCCATCTAGCACAAGTATTGGGCCAAGGGAATGCCATGATATGGCAGCCCAAACCATCACTGATCCACCCCCATGCTTCACTCTGGGCATGCAACAGTCTGGGTGGTACGCTTCTTTGGGGCTTCTCCACACCGTAACTCTCCCGGATGTGGGGAAAACAGTAAAGGTGGACTCATCAGAGAACAATACATGTTTCACATTGTCCACAGCCCAAGATTTGCGCTCCTTGCACCATTGAAACCGATGTTTGGCATTGGCACGAGTGACCAAAGGTTTGGCTATAGCAGCCCGGCCGTGTATATTGACCCTGTGGAGCTCCCGACGGACAGTTCTGGTGGAAACAGGAGAGTTGAGGTGCACATTTAATTCTGCCGTGATTTGGGCAGCCGTGGTTTTATGTTTTTTGGATACAATCCGGGTTAGCACCCGAGCATCCCTTTCAGACAGCTTCCTCTTGCGTCCACAGTTAATCCTGTTGGATGTGGTTTGTCCTTCTTGGTGGTATGCTGACATTACCCTGGATACCGTGGCTCTTGATACATCACAAAGACTTGCTGTCTTGGTCACAGATGCGCCAGCAAGACGTGCACCAACAATTTGTCCTCTTTTGAACTCTGGTATGTCACCCATAATGTTGTGTGCATTGCAATATTTTGAGCAAAACTGTGCTCTTACCCTGCTAATTGAACCTTCACACTCTGCTCTTACTGGTGCAATGTGCAATTAATGAAGATTGGCCACCAGACTGGTCCAATTTAGCCATGAAACCTCCCACACTAAAATGACAGGTGTTTCAGTTATTTTGTCCAACCCCTGTATATATACGTGTATATATATACAGTGTATCACAAAAGTGAGTACACCCCTCACATTTCTGCAAATATTTCATTATATCTTTTCATGGGACAACACTATAGACATGAAACTTGGATATAACTTAGAGTAGTCAGTGTACAGCTTGTATAGCAGTGTAGATTTACTGTCTTCTGAAAATAACTCAACACGCAGCCATTAATGTCTAAATAGCTGGCAACATAAGTGAGTACACCCCACAGTGAACATGTCCAAATTGTGCCCAAATGTGTCGTTGTCCCTCCCTGGTGTCATGTGTCAAGGTCCCAGGTGTAAATGGGGAGCAGGGCTGTTAAATTTGGTGTTTTGGGTACAATTCTCGCATACTGGCCACTGGATATTCAACATGGCACCTCATGGCAAAGAACTCTCTGAGGATGTGAGAAATAGAATTGTTGCTCTCCACAAAGATGGCCTGGGCTATAAGAAGATTGCTAACACCCTGAAACTGAGCTACAGCATGGTGGCCAAGGTCATACAGCGGTTTTCCAGGACAGGTTCCACTCGGAACAGGCTTCACCAGGGTCGACCAAAGAAGTTGAGTCCATGTGTTCGGCGTCATATCCAGAGGTTGGCTTTAAAAAATAGACACATGAGTGCTGCCAGCATTGCTGCAGAGGTTGAAGACGTGGGAGGTCAGCCTGTCAGTGCTCAGACCATACGCCGCACACTGCATCAACTCGGTCTGCATGGTCGTCATCCCAGAAGGAAGCTGACAAACAGTTTGCTGAAGACAAGCAGTCCAAGAACATGGATTACTGGAATGCCCTGTGGTCTGACGAGACCAAGATAAACTTGTTTGGCTCAGATGGTGTCCAGCATGTGTGGCGGCGCCCTGGTGAGAAGTACCAAGACAACTGTATCTTGCCTACAGTCAAGCATAGTGGTGGTAGCATCATGGTCTTGGGCTGCATGAGTGTTGCTGGCACTGGGGAGCTGCAGTTCATTGAGGAAACATTCTGAAACAGAGCATGATCCCCTCCCTTCGAAAACTGGGCCTCATGGCAGTTTTCCCAACACGATAACGACCCCAAACACAACCTCCAAGATGACAACTGCCTTGCTGAGGAAGCTGAAGGTAAAGGTGATGGACTAAACCCAATTGAGCACCTGTGGCGCATCCTCAAGTGGAAGGTGGAGGAGTTCAAGGTGTCTAACATCCACCAGCTCTGTGATGTCATCATGGAGGAGTGGAAGAGGATTCCAGTAGCAACCTGTGCAGCTCTGGTGAATTCCATGCCCAGGAGGGTTAAGGCAGTGCTGGATAATAATGGTGGTCACACAAAATATTGACACTTTAGGCACAATTTGGACATGTTCACTGTGGGGTGTACTCACTTATGTTGCCAGCCATTTAGACATTAATGGCTGTGTATTGAGTTATTTTCAGAAGACAGTAAATCTACACTGCTATACAAGTTGTACACTGACTACTCTAAGTACTGTGTATATACAGTATATATATATATATATATATATATATATATATATATATATATATATATATATATATATATATATATACAGTGTATCACAAAAGTGAGTACACCCCTCACATTTCTGCAAATATTTCATTATATCTTTTCATGGGACAACACTATAGACATGAAACTTGGATATAACTTAGAGTAGTCAGTGTACAGCTTGTATAGCAGTGTAGATTTACTGTCTTCTGAAAATAACTCAACACACAGCCATTAATGTCTAAATAGCTGGCAACATAAGTGAGTACACCCCACAGTGAACATGTCCAAATTGTGCCCAAATGTGTCGTTGTCCCTCCCTGGTGTCATGTGTCAAGGTCCCAGGTGTAAATGGGGAGCAGGGCTGTTAAATTTGGTGTTTTGGGTACAATTCTCTCATACTGGCCACTGGATATTCAACATGGCACCTCATGGCAAAGAACTCTCTGAGGATGTGAGAAATAGAATTGTTGCTCTCCACAAAGATGGCCTGGGCTATAAGAAGATTGCTAACACCCTGAAACTGAGCTACAGCATGGTGGCCAAGGTCATACAGCGGTTTTCCAGGACAGGTTCCACTCGGAACAGGCTTCGCCAGGGTCGACCAAAGAAGTTGAGTCCACGTGTTCGGCGTCATATCCAGAGGTTGGCTTTAAAAAATAGACACATGAGTGCTGCCAGCATTGCTGCAGAGGCTGAAGACGTGGGAGGTCAGCCTGTCAGTGCTCAGACCATACGCTGCACACTGCATCAACTCGGTCTGCATGGTTGTCATCCCAGAAGGAAGCTGACCCACAAGAAAGCCCGCAAACAGTTTGCTGAAGACAAGCAGTCCAAGAATATGGATTACTGGAATGCCCTGTGGTCTGACGAGACCAAGATAAACTTGTTTGGCTCAGATGGTGTCCAGCATGTGTGGCGGCGCCCTGGTGAGAAGTACCAAGACAACTGTATCTTGCCTACAGTCAAGCATGGTGGTGGTAGCATCATGGTCTTGGGCTGCATGAGTGTTGCTGGCACTGGGGAGCTGCAGTTCATTGAGGGAAACATGAATTCCAACATGTACTGTGACATTCTGAAACAGAGCATGATCCCCTCCCTTCGAAAACTGGGCCTCATGGCAGTTTTCCAACTGGATAACGACCCCAAACACAACCTCCAAGATGACAACTGCCTTGCTGAGGAAGCTGAAGGTAAAGGTGATGGACTAAACCCAATTGAGCACCTGTGGCGCATCCTCAAGTGGAAGGTGGAGGAGTTCAAGGTGTCTAACATCCACCAGCTCCGTGATGTCATCATGGAGGAGTGGAAGAGGATTCCAGTAGCAACCTGTGCAGCTCTGGTGAATTCCATGCCCAGGAGGGTTAAGGCAGTGCTGGATAATAATGGTGGTCACACAAAATATTGACACTTTGGGCACAATTTGGACATGTTCACTGTGGGGTGTACTCACTTATGTTGCCAGCCATTTAGACATTAATGGCTGTGTGTTGAGTTATTTTCAGAAGACAGTAAATCTACACTGCTATACAAGTTGTACACTGACTACTCTAACTTATATCCAAGTTTTATTTCTATAGTGTTGTCCCATGAAAAGATATAATAAAATATTTGCAGAAATGTGAGGGGTGTACTCACTTTTGTGATACACTGTATATATATATATACACACATACAGTGTATCACAGAAGTGAGTACACCCCTCACATTTCTGCAAATATTTCATTATATCTTTTCATGGGACAACACTATAGACATGAAACTTGGATATAACTTAGAGTAGTCAGTGTACAGCTTGTATAGCAGTGTAGATTTACTGTCTTCTGAAAATAACTCAACACACAGTCATTAATGTCTAAATAGCTGGCAACATAAGTGAGTACACCCCACAGTGAACATGTCCAAATTGTGCCCAAATGTGTCGTTGTCCCTCCCTGGTGTCATGTGTCAAGGTCCCAGGTGTAAATGGGGAGCAGGGCTGTTAAATTTGGTGTTTTGGGTACAATTCTCTCATACTGGCCACTGGATATTCAACATGGCACCTCATGGCAAAGAACTCTCTGAGGATGTGAGAAATAGAATTGTTGCTCTCCACAAAGATGGCCTGGGCTATAAGAAGATTGCTAACACCCTGAAACTGAGCTACAGCATGGTGGCCAAGGTCATACAGCGGTTTTCCAGGACAGGTTCCACTCGGAACAGGCTTCGCCAGGGTCGACCAAAGAAGTTGAGTCCACGTGTTCGGCGTCATATCCAGAGGTTGGCTTTAAAAAATAGACACATGAGTGCTGCCAGCATTGCTGCAGAGGTTGAAGACGTGGGAGGTCAGCCTGTCAGTGCTCAGACCATACGCCGCACACTGCATCAACTCGGTCTGCATGGTCGTCATCCCAGAAGGAAGCTGACGCACAAGAAAGCCCGCAAACAGTTTGCTGAAGACAAGCAGTCCAAGAACATGGATTACTGGAATGCCCTGTGGTCTGACGAGACCAAGATAAACTTGTTTGGCTCAGATGGTGTCCAGCATGTGTGGCGGCGCCCTGGTGAGAAGTACCAAGACAACTGTATCTTGCCTACAGTCAAGCATGGTGGTGGTAGCATCATGGTCTTGGGCTGCATGAGTGTTGCTGGCACTGGGGAGCTGCAGTTCATTGAGGGAAACATGAATTCCAACATGTACTGTGACATTCTGAAACAGAGCATGATCCCCTCCCTTCGAAAACTGGGCCTCATGGCAGTTTTCCAACAGGATAACGACCCCAAACACAACCTCCAAGATGACAACTGCCTTGCTGAGGAAGCTGAAGGTAAAGGTGATGGACTAAACCCAATTGAGCACCTGTGGCGCATCCTCAAGTGGAAGGTGGAGGAGTTCAAGGTGTCTAACATCCACCAGCTCCGTGATGTCATCATGGAGGAGTGGAAGAGGATTCCAGTAGCAACCTGTGCAGCTCTGGTGAATTCCATGCCCAGGAGGGTTAAGGCAGTGCTGGATAATAATGGTGGTCACACAAAATATTGACACTTTGGGCACAATTTGGCCATGTTCACTGTGGGGTGTACTCACTTATGTTGCCAGCCATTTAGACATTAATGGCTGTGTGTTGAGTTATTTTCAGAAGACAGCAAATCTACACTGCTATACAAGCTGTACACTGACTACTCTAAGTTATATCCAAGTTTCATGTCTGTAGTGTTGTCCCATGAAAAGATATAATAAAATATTTGCAGAAATGTGAGGGGTGTACTCACTTTTGTGATACACTGTATATAAATAAATAATTAAGGTGATATATACCTTATCTTTACTCACAATAAGGTAATGTGCAACAATACAAAATTCACAAGAATTATTGTGTTACCTGTCTCGTGTGGCCTTTGCAAGTTTGTCCTCAGACTTCCTATCGTGTGTGTCCAAGCCAAGCATAAAGCTACCTCTCCCCAGCTGGGCCTCAGCTTGCTCAAGCTTTTCAGAGAGATCGAACACTTGCCCAGTAGTGTAGTCTGCATTCTGCAAACAGGACAGTGATAATTAAATAGCTCATGACCAGATTTTCCTCACAATGCAAGGATCTGAAACAAAAAACATCTTTTCAGGATTATTTTGAAGTTCTAAACTGCCTAAACCTGTGTTGTTAACTGGAATATGCAGTTTGCCAAAGGTAAGGAGCTCACTCCATAGGTGTGAAGCCACTAATAAAAGCCTCTGACACAAACCTTAAGATATAGTGGATGATTTAATAACTCTCCAGTCAGTCAATTGATCTTTGCTCACAAGCTCAATTGTTGGTTAAAAGCCCAAGAAAAAATGTCTGTCAACGGTATAAATCATGTTAAATACAAAGAACACAAAAAAAAAAAAACATGCTGAAATATCATCTGTCTGTGTAGTACCAAAGTTATGCTTTAGCAATTAACGAGTAAATACATATTTTTGCCAATAAATATGCCAAGTTTAAGCAGGATTCTTAATATTACAGCCTTATTATTTAACTTTTTACACAATACAAATAAAATACAGTTAGATGTGCTGAATAACAGATTAATGAAATAAATAATAAACTAACTAAAAAAATCACAAGAACAATACTCACTGTTAGCAGACTTGATGAACTCAAAGTGTTAACCCAGTATTTATTCCAGAGAAGCTCGAGTAATTTTCGATCCAGAGAAGACTTAAAATATGTCACCTCTAGAGCATAGTACCTAATGAAAAATATGATGCACACTTAATGTCATCATCTAACATGATGTTTATTACATTGAGTCTTTTTTGAATATTTTTTGAATATGTATAACTACAAGATGTAGTCAAAAGTATGTGTACACCCCTGCTAATTGAGTTCAGGTGTTTTAGACATGGCCATTGATGTACTTAAAAATAAATTAGTCCGAATTATTATGCAAAGCCTTCCCAGAAAAGTGGATGTTATTACTGCTACTAAAGGGGGCTATAACATTGTAATGCCCATAGTTTTTAAGCATTTTTATTATGCTCATGATTAGGTGTCACCATACTTTTGGCCAAATAGTGTATTTAAAAACAATTTGTTAGAACTGCATGATTATCAATAAAATAATATATGATGCTTAATATTATTATAAATGGATGTACACATTCAGCCAATGGAGAGGTTGGGCTTAAACTCTTGAAATCAAATCTTACTGGTGGTGATGCCAGCCTTGAAAAGAAACAACTGGCTGTGAAGGAGAGAGGGACAGTGTTTTTTTTTCTCATTGCCTTGGCAAAAATGCATCAGGGTGGCGACATGAATAATGGAAGATTTACACAGAAAAGGTGGCACAGCATTTTGTTTGCTCACTGTCTGTGAAAAGTTTGATGTGGTCTCCTTGTGTCCATACCTCAGGTACTTGAGTTTCCCTCCACCTCCCAAAATATGCCCTGTCCAGGGTGTATCCACTGTATATAGAACGCTGCATACAATTAGAGCTGGGCGGTATATCGCAAATATCGATATATTATATATTACTCTTTACACGATGTTGAAAATGACCATATTCGTTATATTGAGTATGCCTGGGATACACAGGTTACCAATTGAGAACATTTAAAAGCAGTGCCCACCAGGCGTTTTTTCACGCATGAGCGGGTGGGCGCGTGCACGCACACACATGCAAACTGAATCACTGAGTAAACGAGTCAAAAACAACTCTTTTCAAATGAATTATTTATTGGAATCGAATCAGGGAACTGTGCTCTTATCTATGGTAAAGATTCATTCGTTTTGCTTACTCTATTTCATTATGGTGTCGAGCGTTAACAACACCATGAATCAGTTCATTTGTTAAAGAGATTCATTTGTGGTTCTAGCCTTGAAAAACAGGCTATTATTTGCATCATAATAATACAAAAAATAAACACTAATTAGTCAGAATTGTTTAGAACTACAATATTCTGTGTTTTTAAAATAACTTATAAACAAAATAAGCTAAAATACGGGCAGTGGCCAGCCATTGTACTGTACTTTAAGTTTACATTATATTGTATTGTATATCACCACTTCTCAAAAGCATATCGAGATATGAGTTTTTTAGTCATATCACCCAGCCCTACATACAATGTTTCCAGATGGCTCCAGACCCGACACAACCCTGATCAGATTATACACTGCCTGGCCAAAAAAAAAGGTCACCACCTGGATTTAACTAAGCAAATAGGTAAGAGCCTCCCATTGGATAATTACTGCATGGGTGATTATGTTTCAGCTGGCAACAAGTTATTTAACCCTAACTAATGCAGTGAGTAGCTTCTCATTTGTTAAACAACCATGTCGAAAGACACATCCTGTGGTCGTGGAAAAGATGTTAATCGGTTTCAGAAGGGTCAAATTATTGGCATGCATCAAGCAGAGAAAACATCTAAGAAGATTGCTGAAACTACTAAAATCGGGTTAAGAACTGTCCAACGCATTATTAAAAAGTGGAAGGACAGTGGGGAAACATCATCTTCGAGGAAGGAATGTGGCCGGACAAAAATTTTGAATGATCGTGATCGGCAATCACTTAAACGTTTGGTGAAATCAAATCGTAGAAAAACTACAGTAGAACTCAGGGATATGTTTAATAGTGAAAGTAAGAGCATTTTCACACACACAGTGTGAAGGGACAAGGGATTGGGACTAAACAGCTGTGTAGCTTTAAGAAAACCACTTGTCAGTGAGGCTAACCGGCAAAAACGGCTTTAATTTGCCAGGGAGCATAAAGATTGGACTCTGGAGCAATGGAAGAAGGTCATGTGGTCTGATGAGTCCAGATTTACCCTGTTCCAGAGTGATGGGCGCATCAGGGTAGGAAGAGAGGCGGCTAAAGTGATGCACCCATCATGCCTAGTGCCTACCGTACAAGCCTGTGGGGGCAGTGCTATGATCTGGGGTTGCTGCAGTTGGTCAGGTCTAGGTTCAGCAATGTGATCATAATTAAAATACAATTATTTATGCACCCTTGACTAAAGGAAAATATAATAAACAATGGCATATATTTTGAACCACGAAAACACTTACTGTTTGCAGTGCACTCCAAAGTCTTCAATTTTATTAAGGGGTATAGTCTGGTACTCTGATGGCCCCTCATCTGGAGGTTTATATCCCTTACATCCAGAAAGAAAAAATGCATTTAAACAGATTTTATTTTTATTTATCCCTTTGTCAAGCATTGTCATTAAGAACTGTTTTGAAGCTTGGAGACCACATTTGAGATGCATCTTTAGGTTATGTGGATCAAAATACCACTTTTAGTACTTTAGTTAAGTATTTATAATCAAAACTGGGTAAACATCCATACATGACTGCAATACCCTGAGAATAAAGATTTTTAGATTAGAAATGTAATTTATAGATAACATTCTGAGTAAAAATGTTCAGAAAAACAATAAAACCATAATTCTTAAACTAAAAAATATTACTACCTTTGGGTATGTTCTGAAAGCCCCCAGGTTCACTTTTCCTGCAGATATGGTACGTGTTGGGTCAATCTGTTATGAGAAAGTAAGTTATATGATGTATGAGAAGAAGTATTTCAGTAAGTCATCCACAAAGCAAACAAACCAGAGCCATCTAATGAATAACTTAGTTATGAATACCCAATTATTACTTGCCCTTAGCACTAACTCTACAATGTCACTGAAGTGTAAATAACATACTGTATACTGTTACAAAAGCAACAACCATTAATCAGGCACCACTACAAATGTCACTTAGACTATTTGTATCCCAGGGTCGGTCATAGATCACTGCCACAGCTCCAGTGAAACCATCATTCACATTCTTTTTTTACTTTGTGCATACTGATGGGGATGTACTGCACAAAATTAATCTAATAGAAAATAAACATGAGATTAAAAAATTCCCTATAAGACCTACCACCACTGCCACAAAAGGCTCCTGAAACTGCTGATTGAGCATCTGGGTGCTAACATCAATGCCAGAGAGCCAGCAGCCATAACCGGGGTGACTGTGGTACCATCCAATGGCATTCTCTAATCGCCCTACCTGAAGAGAAAACAATTTTAGACACAATTAATTTAATTCATCCTTATAGCAATATGATGTAAATACCATGCAAGTGGATCGAACATACTAACCATCAAGTTCCCATTACAAAAACCTTTTGGTAGCAGCATATGACTAAACTGTAGTAAAGACTACTGTATCATTTTAATTATTCCAACCTTGAAAATAAATAATTATAAATGATTTGCAGATTTGTTTTCTCTAGTAATATTAGCTCCACTTCTCCCTGAATGTGTCATTTTTTTTCAAATGGGCTAAAAAGGAATTCTGGTATAGACAGAACAAGTTTGACTAACTGGAAAAAACATTGCAAAAGTGTTTGTGTAAATTATTTACATGTATGATTTCTATACAAATTAGGCTGCACATATCTGCAATGTTTTCACAGTTCTTCATACTTTTTATAGTAACCAAGATTTATTAAACACTTCCTCATACTAAAGCTTAAAAAGTGTATGGTCATGGCAAGAGGCTGCATCCCAAACACAATAAGTATTAAACAATATTAAGGAATGACACCACTGGACAATACTAAATCAAAATTATACTTAGAATGATAGTATATGGTATGAGACACAAAACAGTCCACATAACACAGTCCACATAATATTAGTAATGCATAGTATATTTTGTTTAACATCTTTTTTAAAAGTTCTGTATTGTTTCCCATTTTCCCACCATTTTCCCAGACATTACAATTACTAAGATAAAATAAATATTCCTAGATTTTTACGACTGTTTATTAAAGTGTGCTACATACACAGATATTACATTTTGCTATAACTCAGCAAATACTGTTCAAACAAATACTTTATTTACGAAAGTACATTTATTTGCAAAAGTACCTTTAAAAACAACAAAAATCAACAAACAGCTTGTTTTAAAATGTTAAATAAAATGGAAGTTGAATCTGCTAATTTAGTCAGCATATAAAAGGCCAATTAAAAAAAAAAGCGCTGGCATATTTATAGATTCATTCATTTATTTTAACTTATTGCCTCACTACTGTAGGGGTGCATGGCATGTTTTTACCATGTACATGATGTAATTACACAGTCACTCACTCTCTCTCTTTCTTACACACACAGTTACTCAGAAAATAATGTAACAAAATATGGATCAAGGCACATGAAGTATGTTCATGGGGTAAAATTTTGGTGCTTAGTGGGGGCCCTTATTTTTTAATCTCAAAGTTCAAAGACACTCAATAACATTTAAGAAAATGTTAGGTTAATCTATATGACCCTTACAAAAAGGCATTGTTTATAGTAATTTTATAGATTTGGATAATTTTATTAATAAAGATTAGATAAAAAATTAGGAAAAAAACATTTCAGGTGATCAGGGTGAAAATGAATTTGTAGTGCTTATGACAATCTACATTTAGGAACATAAAAGATATCTCAATCCCACTTCTGATATACCACAATGAACGATTTAATATTTGATCTATACTGGTATGAAACTGACATGCTTACAGTAACAGAGTTGACTGTATGCAAGTTCCAATAATTTTAGGCTTATATTGGCCAGTATACAACACATTCTATAAGATCAAAGCATTCCCAGTAATGCTCACTGTTGAATGTGAAGATGTGAAATTACCTGTTTGGCATTCTCTATGTAAGCAGCCATATACTCATAAGCTGCAGCCTGGGCATTGACCCGGGTCTCAGTGCCCTCCACTGGCAGAGCAAAGCTGTCCATTATCATCATGGTTTCTCCATCCACTTTTCCCAGCATGAGTCCCATCACTTCCAGATTTCCACCCGATCTAGCATGCATGACCATCTTTAGAAGAGCCAGAGCTGATATCTTGCAGTACTTGAAGTAATGGTGGCTGCAAAAAACCCCAAAAAAAACCAGTCGCAACAAACAAACGTATTGGAAATGTGTTAAAAGCAGTAAAAGGAGAACAGTCACAATATAAAAAAAATATACAGAGCCAGCTTTTAATAATTATATTTTTTTTGCAAACTAACTGGACCTAGACTGTTTTTGTATCACACGAGGGAACACTCAAAACCCAAAAATCTTACTGGCATAACCTTGGTGGTATATGATGTATTAGTAAATACACAATCTGGGAAATGCAGTAGTCCTTTTTAGGTCCTTTTTTTAGTGATGGGGTAAAAGTGCATTTTAAAATGTATTGCATTACATAATCGTTTCTGATATTAAAAATGGCTAAACGTGACTATTGCACTTTGAATCCGTTTAAAAGGTAAAGTACGGCACAGACAGGACTTCACACAGCTTTCTAGCATAACAATTTCGCCTGTAATGTGTGTAATACTTACTCCTTTGTCCACGGTTTGGCAGCCAGAATTTCTTGTTGTTGTTTTTTATCATATTTGTAGATTTCATCAATACTCTGAACTTCTTGGATGCTGTTCGACAGCTCCCAGGTCTTCTGTGCTATGCTGCTCCCGGCCATAGTTACAGCTAATCACTCCTATACAAAAATTAGCTTTTTCCTATTTTCTGTAGTTTAATGCAAACTAAAGTAAATACTAGATTATTTAAAGAACACTTCTTAAAATATGTAAGTGCTTCCCAAACAGCTGTTTTCATTAATTACAGAATCCAAGAGTTTAGCTGGCTACATGCTAGTGGCTACTGCTACTACTTCAATAGACATCGACGATTCCGAGTAGGGTTGCCAGATATGACTAATAACTCCCCCTCCAGGGACTCAATATTCGATAAACCATTATTGACAAATACGTTTTCTTCAGTTTTATAGTTTTTTTTCTCCTTCTAAAAATGCTTTTTTATAGGTAGTTTAGTTTCTGTTTATCTTAAGTATTTTAATACTTAAATACAACAGATGATAAAATAACTTTCTTTACTTAAAAAAGTAAAATTGTACCTTCTATACTTTAGCGGATGCTATTTTTTGCTGTGTGTACAAGTTTAAAGTTATAGACTTTTCAAATATATTTAAATACGAAACCTAGGAATAAGTAAAATTTGAACTTTTTTAATAGCTCAAATTAACCTGACGAGACATCTGTATTATTGTTACTATTATTATTATTGTTGTTGTTGTTATTATTATTATTATTCTTTGGGAACTGGGGACACTAATTGTTGCAGTTTTGCAAGTGGAATTTTTGTCCATTCTTGCTTGATATGAGACTTTAGCTGCTCACAAGTCCATTGTTGCGTAAAGGCATGCCAGTCAAGCAAACGTATTCTGTGTCTATGATTGCAGTGTATACACAATGAGGCTTCCAGGAAAAGCAGTTGTCTTGATAGCAGCATGTGTTTTTCTAAAATTCCAACATATGCCTCCACGTCAGTGGTACCTTCACACATATGCAAGTCACTCATGCCACAGGCACTGATGCACCACCATACCATACCTAATAACAGTCTAGATATTCCTTGACTTCCACATTTCCCCCTCTGAACCATGGACTCATCTGATCACAGCACATGTTTTCACTGTCTTTCAGAACATTTAAAGTAAACCCAGGCCCAAAGAATGCTGAGACATTTCTGCTTAGAGTCATGTAATAAAGTTTCAAGCTGCATTGCTTGTTAAGTGACAAGCTCAAAGGTCAAACATATTCAGACAAACTAAGATTCCCTGAATCTTTTCACAGTACTATAAGCAGTAGCTTGTGGAGGACTAAAGTATTTGCAATCTTGCATTGTGAAATGCTCTTTTGAACTGATTGGCAATTGGCAGTTTGGCACAAAGTTGTGAGCCATGACCCATCATCGCTTGTAGAGACTGATCCTTTGGTGGATCCTCATTTTATACTCAATCATGATTTCCTTACCCGTTACCAATTCACCTGCTTAATCTGGAATGCAGTAATTTGAATATTTCATAAACTTCTCACTTATGTTGCCTTTGTCCCAAATTCTAAATGCAGTGAAAACATCAGAAATCTTTTCTTTCTACTTTTTTTTTTTTTTTAGCTAAATAAACACTCAAGAAAATTAACAAATTCACAGATTCTTTTTTTTACTGCATTTTACAAAACGTCCCAACGTCTCAGAAATATTAAAAATAATTAAAATAATGTTCAGGGTGGTTTATGTTAAAAGGACAGTGGTAGCTCGGCTTGACTACTTTTTCAAGGTTGCTCTAGATCCATTATTGCCAAGTTCCTAAGTTTTGTACTGTATATACAGTTGTAAATCACGTTGTATAAAAGCGTCTGCTAAATGATATTATTGTCTAGTAACGTGCATACCTCAACATAACTACTAGGGTATTTATAATTTAATTACTGCAGTAAATAGAAGCCTACTCAATTTCTTCTCGAATTTCTCTAAAAAAGATGTCATAAGCTCTCTGCATACTCACTGCAAAGTTGTTGTACCCTATTATCAATTAAACAGTATACTTGGACCTATAATAACAGAGATCTTAGACAAGTATATCACAGGCACAATAAAAATGACTTTCTCTCAACGTGGCAACAAAATGTGTCTATGGCGCCATCAATTGGACATGAATAGGAATAATAAATAAAACAGAATAAATAAAAACTTAAAACGTAAAATCATTCGCAAATAAACAAATTAACTTCTAAAATATTTCAGTTGCCTATTTAGCCTTAACAATTTTGATTATAATGTATTGTCATTATGCAAAAATAATTGTTAATGTTATCATGCTTCCGCTTTTTGATTGTGTAAAGCCTATAACCAATAACGCCAGTTTAAAAGTCATGTTTTTAAAAGCTGTTAAAATATGAAAAAAAAATCCAAAGCATGCAAAAGGTGCATAATGGACACTCACCAGGGTAAAAAAAATCTCTAAGCAAAAACGTAAAGACGTTACGAAACTATAACATAATTTAGCTACTTTTTAATGAACTGTCTTATGCTGCTCTCTTTGTTTTTATCTTAATTATTCTTGATGTTGATGTACTATTTAGATTTTGTACTATGATTTGTATGGTGTATGTATTTGTTTTGATTATTTGTCTTATGTAAAGCGTCTTTGAGTATCTTGAAAAGCGCTATATAAATAAAATGTATTATTATTATTATTATAACAACGTTTGCCTTTCCACAACATTTTGAAGAATGTTTTTGAAAATTCGTGTGTGATGGTAGGCACAATGAGTCGGGTCCACATACGTTTGCACAGAACACAGAAAAATATTACATTATTAAACAAGATTGATAAACACTACATAAGTACTACATTACCCATGATCCTTCGAGAGGCGTTGTGTCCAGGCGTCATCTAGGAAGCAGTGAGCAGGCACTAACGTGTCTTCCTGCTATATTAAGTCAAGTATTTAGTTAAATTTAGTGAACAACACTTATTGAATTAATAAGTCTTCGATTATGTTTCGCGGTGGTGTTTATTTTTTAAGTTGGTAATTGGTAAAGCAGGCATTAATGAATCATTCACTTATCAATGTGGCACAGGTAAGATACGACAATACATTGTAAATATTGTGTGTATCGTGTGTATCTAATTAAAACATGGAATTCGACCAGTGGTGTCTGAACTATAATCTGTATACTATATCTGTATTATAATTCATGGAAACTTGTTTGTGATTGTGTTACCAATTCCTAATTTACAATTTACAAATTCTTACGTTGTATAAAGTTTTAGCCAAGTGTTTTTCTCTGTTTCAGTATCATTAAACGGTTTGGCATTTGAAGGTACATATGGAACCGCTGCGGCTTTAGACACTAAAAACTACAAGGTTAATTAAAACAACAGATCTTTATCTTTAAAGCATGGCTGGAGGAAAGGCTGGCATATCAGTAACATGACTTATAGGAGGAATTTAGTGGTTGTTTCTGTTGCCAAGTGACCTGTACTTTATCTTAAGTTTATCTAAGTTCCTTTCCTAAATTTGGATTCTGCTTTTTGCCATTGTATGGTACCCTACAGTGCAATCTGAAATGCATCCAAATACGTAATTTGCTATTGTTTATTTTCAATTACATAAGCTTACCTATTAAACAAGGAGGAGGTGAGGCTGTGATGGTATTCTTCACAAGTCGCTAATACACGACCGTTACTGTAAATAGTAAACATGACAGATTTTCGGTTTGCCACACTATGGTTGTTTAATTTTCTGTAGCTCTGTTTTATTTTTTATCTTTCCCCCACGTCGTTGCTTTAATAAAATCTATTGCAGTTGGGCCTTATTATGGCACTTGCATCTTCTCAGTCAATTTAAATTCTGTGATTGCAGTCATGGCCAATCAATGGTTTGCACTATTTTTTGCTCCTCCCATATGGGTATCTTTAGTACACTTGGTCCCTAGCCAAAAAGTGAAAACAAATTTGATTGATAAAAGTGATTTATAAAAGTTCTCTTAAGTAACCACTTCATCCTGATCAAGACTATGATAAGCCAGAAGTTAATTCAAAAACACTAAGAGGAAAGTAAACCCTGGACGTGATGGCAGTCCATTGGGTACCACACAATTAGATGCTTTGACACGTTTGGGCACATTAGAGTAGCCAATCTATGTGGGGGCTTTGTTTACGTTAGGTGTGAGGAAACCAGAGTACCCAGATGAAACCTACATGGGAGAACATGTCCAAACAACTTGAAACAAATATCATAAAAATCATGAACTTGTGTAGTGCCAAGTTTGGGATGTTAGTTACCCTGCTGTATACATGTCCTGACCAGCTAAGAAGTAGCTCTCTTTTATTTTACAGGTCCAAAATGAATATGATCACATTCTTTATTTTGGGGCTTCTGGTCCATGTGGTCTTTTTCATTTCCATATTTGACATTTACTTCACATCACCTTTGGTTCATGGTATGGCGCCTCAGCATGTGCCCCTGCCCCCTCCAGCCAAGCGTCTGGTTCTCTTTGTGGCAGATGGCCTAAGAGCTGACAGCATTTTTAAACCATATAGCAATGGGACAACACGGACTCCTTATTTGAGGTACTGATTACAGGCCATTCTTTGAGTGGTTTAAATATTTATTTATTTTTTATTTTTACTGCAGTTTTTCCCAGTTATTGTTGTAACATGCTTATCAAAGTCATTGAACATGTGTCTAAGCAAATGCAGTATGTAAATTTAGTCTGTTGGCTTCTATGAGTTGCCTTGACATGGTTGTGTTTCCATTAATTAGAAGTGTAATTCAAGAGAAAGGCACATGGGGGGTGTCACATACACGAGTGCCCACAGAGTCCCGTCCTGGACACGTTGCCCTGATAGCAGGCTTTTATGAGGATGTCAGTGCTGTAGCCAAAGGTAATTCTGACTAAGTGTTCATAAGTCATATTATAAATGTTTATAATGACTGCAAAAATTGAGTTTAATGTAATTTTAATGTAATTTTTTTTTTTATTACGGAACCAAAACTATTTACATGAAAAACTAAAAATAACTAAATAAGGATTGGACTACATTTCTGCATTATTAGCCTTTATTTCTGCATTGTTCTTGCATTGCATGGCCCAGTATTTTTAAAATCCAGGTAAATAACCATAAATAATAGTAACAGAGTGAGTGTCTCAACATCAGATAATACCATTTGAATTTTGTGCTCAAATAAGATTTTTGTTTCTCTTTATGAAGGTTGTTTATTATGCAAAATAACATTAGTATACATAAATACCACATATTATCATTACAATATTGCTTTTGTTTTCTTATTTATACATTTAAAGAGAGAAAACCCCTCTTATTAGATGTAAGGCATTCCAGAACACTGTATTTGTAAATTGTCAGACAGCAGGAGACCATTTTCTTTTCATAACAATATTGTAAAGCCCACCCAGACTTAATGAATCGATTTTCAAATTCCATTAAAATAGCACAAAACGAAAATATCTGTCAAACACAGTATGCATAGTACTTCTTATACAAACCCCATTACCGGAAAGTTTGGACATTTTGTAAAATGTAATAAAAGTAAGAATCTATAAATTGTTCATTCTGTTGAATGTTTAAGTGACAAAGGAAAAAGAAAGCATGTCTCTAAAATATGTCTTTCTAAAATCCCAATACACTCCTTTGTGTCAATTGTACTTTAACACATATGCAAGTTACCCCCATACCATGACAGATGTAGGCTTTTGCATCTTTTACTGCTAACAGTCTGGATGGTCCTTTTCATCTTTGGCACAAAGAAATTGACGTTCATCTTTCACAAAAACAAGCTCATGCTTGTCTGACTACAACACACGTTCCCACTGTACAGCTTTCTTAATGCAGCAATAAAGTGCATCGGTTTTCTGAGTAAACTCAAGCTTCTGTGGCTATATTGATTACAATGGCCAGTTTGAGAGTCAGTGCTAACTGAGAGCATTTAACAGATTTAAGATTTATCTGAACTCTTTTCACAATATTATGTAAGGCAGATGTTACAATATCTAAATTGTTTGCAGAATTGCATTGAAAATGTTCTTTTTGAACTGATTTCACTTATGAAGTCTGTCACAAAGTGGTGAACCACGACCCATCTTTGCTTGCAAAGTCTGAGCCTTTGGTGGATCCTTTTTTTATATTCTATAAAGTTTTCACTTTTATTTTGCTCCATCCCAGCAGGCATCAAATTCAAAAGTTGCATATATTTACAAAACATAATCAAATTGGTCAGCCAAAACATAAAAAGTAATTTCTTTGGTTTTTTTCCCAAAAATGGTTGGAGAAATAACAAATCAATATATCTTGATTGTATTGCATTTTATAAAAAAGTACTCTAACCCTTTCTAAAATGAGGTTTGTGTAATAATCATGATAAGACCTATTTCAATTACTCACCTGCAGTTTTCTATAAAAATGTTTTCATTGAGAGGATTTTTTCATTTTCTTTTAATTGCTATTTTTATTTATATTTAACTGGTCTTAAATCATAATTAAACTGCACAAAACAAATTAAACAAAAAGTGACTTTTTTAATTCTAGTAGGACACAGCCAACAATTTTTGTGGCTTTACTTATTTTATTCTTAAATGTGCTACAGAATTCTAGGCATAGTTATACTAAATCTATTATTGGTTGGTAGTAAATAATTTTTAAAAATGACTAGTTTTGGGTGTGAGAATAATTGGACCCTTTTGACCCTTTGTGTATACAGGCTGGAAGGAGAATCCAGTTGAATTTGACTCTGTGTTTAATGAAAGCAGGTACACATGGAGCTGGGGAAGCCCTGACATCCTACCCATGTTTGCTAAAGGTAAGGACAAAACAATGTGCACACACAGTCAGAATGAAATTTGGCAGCCCTGTATTATGACTGTTTCTCTAAAACATTTTTTTTTTTTTAATTCATTTTAGGGGCTAGTAGAGACCATATGTACACAAACACCTATCCTGCTGAAATGGAGGATTTTGCCTCCGCTGACGCCTCCAAACTGGATACCTGGGTGTTCACTGAAGTAAAGGTATGTCTGTATACTATGGTAGTGGATTCTTAACTGATAGACCATTTCAATTCCTAGAATAGATGAGACACTTTTTAAAAAATGCAATAAAAACTAAAAAATGTAATTTGTTCAATGACTGGAACATTTATTTACCTGATAAAAAGTACAAACAAAACATTTTCAGTATTTTCACTGACAAACCTATTTGTATTTTGTAAATATGAAAAGCAGTAGAACATAATGGAGCCAACCTCATAGGCTTAGGAGTACTTTGCAAAATCATTGTCTCTTACCACAGTCAGCCCATCGCTGCATCAAGAAATGCAACTTAAAACTGTATTATCCAAAGAGCTTTTCCTGGCCCAAAGTCATTTGAGATGGACAGAAAGATAGTAAAAACCTGTTCTGTGGTTGGATGAGTTCATGTTTCAGCTTGTTTTTGGAAAAGACAGATATAATCTGTGATGTCATTTGGCCATGGCATATGTGATCTGCATAGATGTGAAGATGCCATTAATGCATAGGCTTATATTGGTATACTGGAATGCCAGGCCTTGTTTTGCATGAGTTATAACAGTGTGGCTTTTGTAGACATTGAGTGTTTGTTCTTGTCTGGCCTGCATGCAGTGTATATCTGTCCACTTTTGAAAATGTACGGTGCATCATTAAGAGGAAAATCAGACAACGGCGACCACAAACTGTTGAGCAGCTCTGTTTTGTATACAGCAGACATGGGCAAAAAATCCACTTTAATTTCCAAACAAATAAGAAGTATAAATATATGCCACAACTGTAAATTTCCGAGTTCAAGCACAAATTAACCCTATGTAGCCCAATACGTGAGTATTCGACCATTTCCAAAAGAGGATGTGACACGGCCCCACTATGCCAGTGTTAATTGGACAATCCTTTTTGCGTTACATTATTTTGCATATTAAAGCCCCACCTAGCATAGCAGTTACACCATATTTATACCCTATACTATGTGGCTCTGAAGTTTTAGTTAGTTAAGTTAGAGCTAAATATGTGTGTGCTTTATGATTGGCTTGCTCTACCCATGTTTTATTGGCATCTGGCAACAGCACTGTATAGAAATTCTAGCAGAAAATTCTCAGAAATGTGTGTGAATTTGCAGATTATGCAATTAAGCTCATAATCTGAGTGGGCGCAGCTATATAGGGCATGAGACAAGTAATCATGGGAAAATAATTTTGTACAGGGTAGGTAATGTGGACATCAAAGCTTGACGCCACACTATGGTGTCACCATTAGACAAATCTGACTGAGCTTGAGCATTTGAGTAGTGGGGCTGGGTGGGCGGGTTCTACTACCTGCTGACGTACTTCATGTCTGCACGACTTAGGGGCCTTATCTTTCCAGATATGATGCCAGTAGCATAGAACCTGAAGGAGGATTTGACACAGAAGAACTATGCCAAATTTAATGTCAATCGGACAGTCTTTGTTTGCGTATCTTGCATGATATAGTGCCACCAAGCACTGCAGTTCCTCATTAACATCAGCATTAACATTCTTTTTACATGTTACCCATGCCATTACAAGTAACCCCATCGCCTCTCAGTGATGTTACGGAAGCTGGCTATTGAACATTACAAATGCATTTTGATTTTTAATGCAGTGCCATTTGAGGGATAAATGGTCACAAGCATTCAAAACAGTATTTTGGTCTTGCCCTTTATGCATAAAGACAAAGAAACTTATAAAGATAAATTATTAAATCCGTATCACTTGTGAGTGGAGAAATGTTTCTAAACTTTTTTTTGGTAATCTTTGACACGTTTTTGCTTGTAATCAATTAAGATAATTTTGCTAGTCATGACCTTGTCACAAATTTCAGATGTTATTTTTCCACCACATCACTTCTGTTCTTAATGTGCACATGTCTTAATATGTCACTTTACAGCTGCTGTGAATAACCCAAAATTTATTCAGCTTCTATGAGTGTTTTTCTAAAATCAGTTTGGGCTTTCCCAACCCAATCAAAGAACTGGGTACAGAAAAAAGAGGTTATTGCTCAGCATGTATTAAGATGCTAAATACTGATCATGTGGGTATTTATATAGCAAGTGCATTTATTTACACTGTAACCATTGTGCAAAATATACAGACAGTATGAGTGGCTAATATTCAAGAGTGTTTTTTTTCCTTTTCATCCAGTCCTTTTTTAGCTCAGCAAAAGACAATCAAACTCTCATGTCTAAACTGCACGAAGATCAGATTGTGTTTTTTCTTCATCTTCTGGGAATTGATACCAACGGACATGCTCACCGACCCATGTCGAAGTAAGTCCTTTGTCTACGGGAGTTGAGGTTGTACTGAGCTCGGTCAATTCATTACCCCTCCTCTACTTACAAAGACTTCTAATACCTTTTCTATTCATATATCTTCTGTTTGCGCAGGTAGAACTGTGCACTCATCTGTCAACAGAATATGCTTCCACTGTCTTTTATTTAATTTAAGATGAGTTTAGGCCCAAATAACTCTGTAAAATTAAGGGACAGTGGGCGCTCAGTGGGTAGAGCTTTTGACTATGAATCGAAAAGTTGAGAACTCAAATCCCAGCTCTGCACTTCAGCCACTGTTGGGCCCTTGAGCAAGACCCTTAACCGTCTCTGCTCCAGGGGTGCCGAATTTCATTCTACTGTACACCTGTATATGACTAATAAAAACATTCTATTCTATTCAACATTTTGCATAAAATTAATGTCTGGCTTTCTCTTCCCGTAGAGAGAGTAGAGTTATATTGCTGTAAAGGTATTTTGGCCCCATCTTTTTGCAAAATTGTTTTAATTTGACCAAACTGAAGGGTTTTTGAACACAAACTGCCTGTTTAAGGTCTTGCCACAGCATCTCAATGAAATTCGGGTCACTCCAAAACCTTACTTTTAAGATTAAGGTATCTCTTTAAAAGAGGTAAATGTAATATTATATTAGTGCAACAATTATGTGAAAATAGACGAAATTGGGAAAGAGCAAATGACATACACAGTGGGGCCAAAAAAACAGACCACTAATGAAAATGCTTCTGGTTTGTATTTTTATGTTGCATGTTTGCAAGATTTACATGAATTTTAGTATTCTATTTTTATTACTCAAACTGGCCTTTGCTCCCTGCCGTTTTACAACATGCCAAACATACTGTGATATTACTGAATGCTTGGCACCTCTGGTTTCAATTTTAACATAATTAAATGATAGAGTTTTAAGTCAAGTGGCTGCAGAGGAAAACCCATGGCAGTCAGCCCTCCTTGATCTTTTTTGGACTTCATATAGTGGTTGCAAAGCATTAAGGTATGTTTTGAAGCATTCTGCAGCTGCAGTACAAAATTTCCTCAAATATTTTCCATTATGCTTGCATCCTCCATCTCATGCAATACACACACACTGGCCAATTAGCACCACAGACTAGTGTATGCCTCCTCTTAGGAAGCTGCTGGGCCCTTTTAACAGCCATTACTCTCCAATAAACACTTTCCACAAGATTTTGAATATCATGGGGATCCTATTTAGTCCAAAGAGCATTTGTGAGGTTAGTCATTGATTTAGGAAGCCTGGCTCGTGATTTATATTCCAAATAATCTTAAAGTTGTTTGTTGGGCAAAAATAGGAAAAAATAACGATGCTAACCCTTTTTTATTTTTGTCTTTTTTAGGGAGTATCTTGATAACATTGCCCTGGTTGATAATGGAGTGGCTGAGATTGTTTCTGTGTTGGACGAGTTTTATGGAAACGATGGCAGAACCGCATATGTTTTCACTGCTGATCATGGCATGACAAACTGGGGTAAGGTCTATATCAAACCTGTGTTGCTGCCATCACTGTACATACAGGGATAGTGTATTGTGCTGTTTATTCATATTCCTACAATAATAATAATAATATATATAGTAATAACATTATAATAAACTAAGTAGAAGTTGAACTGAAGTTGTTCTTTTATTTTCTGCTCTAAATCCCATTCTCCATTATGCTTGCATCCTCTACCACATGCATGACACCCATTCTGGCCAAGGAGCCACAGGCTAATGTATGCCTCCTTCGACATATATGAAGCTGCTGGGCCCTTTTTTCACCGGACTGTGGCTGATTTCTAAGGAAAGCCCTACAAGCATGGAGGAACATGTCTCTGCATGTCTCATGCTGGCACCTCAACCAGGGTAATAGGCATGCTGTTGCAATGGCAAGAAGGTTACCTCTATTTTGGCCTTCCCTTCCTTAGACATTGACAGCTATGTCTGTTGAGTACCTGACCAGACAGTGGCTGTCATATTAGTGTATAGAAAGCTTTGCCTCCCAAACAAGGTTTCACTTTTTTTTTAAATATTCATTTTTTAAGATTAAAAATTTATGAGATTTTTAAGATTAAATTAAAATATACAAAGCATCAAAAAAAAGCAAGTTGCTATAAAATAGATGTTGCTTTAAAAACAATCAATTAGAATCATACACCATATGTCCAAAAGTAAATGACCATGAGCTGGTCGGATGTCTTCTATTCCAAAACCATGTGTCTTAAAATGTGCCCCCACTTTGAGACTTTAACAGCTATTACTCTCCAATGAGCGCTTTTCACAAGTTTTTAAATCTCATCGGTGGAGTTTGGCTAACTACTGGATCCAATAGACTACTTGTTCATTTTGATAACTAAATATCTGCTATTATCAGTGTGTTGAACTGACTGCATTGAAAAAATCACATGTATGTGTGTTTCTTTCTTTTTTGTTTTTAGGGTCTCATGGAGCCAGTCATCCCTCAGAGACCCTCACTCCTCTTGTGGTGTGGGGGGCTGGAGTACAGACAGCACAGAAAGCCTCTATTTTTCAACATTATAATGACAACTACCTTAAAGGTGTGTTAACTAAACAAAATAATGTTTGCTATGCACATAATGTTTATTAAAGATCAAAGTATCACCCAATACAGATATTGATTTAATATATCTTTCCCAGAAGTGAAATCAAATAATGCAGATAGGTCTTGATAGTCAAGGGTAGCAATAAGTCAGGCACCCGGAAACATTAAGCTCAAGGTAGAAATACATTCAGGGCAGGATGCCAATTTATTGTTCAGCAACATACACTCACCTTGTGCATGTTTTTGTGAAGTGGTTGTAAACCCACACAGGTATGAGAAGAACATGGCAAACTCTTCACAAACCTCAACTATAGGAGAGAAATAACACTCTTGTGCTGTACAGCATCAACTGTTACAGCTGTGCCACTTTGTTTCAAAGCCTTAATGGTGGTGTACTATCAATTTACTGAGAAGCCAAATATTTAGTCATCTGATATTTCACTTAATTTTCCCTTTAACGATTTTTAAGTCATTATTAAAGTAATTTTATTATGTGTTTGTACAGTGAATTTACTTTATTATAGACAGAGGACTGACAGTAACTTTCTTGCTTTTAAATATCTTAGAATGGGGACTGGAGACCTACAGAAGAGTTGACGTAAACCAGGTAGGCTTTTTATATTACATAATTTATCTTTATCTTTTTTATAATCGATTTTCTATTATTATCTCTTTTGACCATTGACTATTATGCAGCCAGTGTAATTGGGGTCAATGGGTGCACTTCACTCCACATTCTTGTGGAGTGGGCTCACAGGTGGTAGAATTATAAACATCTGTCATTTTATAAAACAATTTGCATGTAATTTAAATTAACCTAAAGAGAAGTAAATATTTTGAGAGGTTTTTACCGTTGCCCCTTGCACCACCCATGCACCTGCCAAGGTGAGTTGAGACTGACACGCATTCCTCCAACATGCGGGCAGTTGCTTATAATTAGAACTTAAATCTTAGAGGTGGTAGGTTAACGCATTAGACCACTGTACCACCTGAGAGCCAAAAGACAACCTAAGTAAACAGAAAATACACTTATGAAATTATCTTTTACTTTTTTAAATGAAAGTTAAGCATCAGTAGTTGACCTTGTGTGGATAAGTAAAGGCAGTTATAGCCTAGTGGTTAAGGTACTGGACTAGTAAGCAGAAGGTCGCTGGTTCAAACCCCACCACTGCCAGGTTGCCACTGTTGGGCCCTTGAGCAAGGCCCTTAACCCTCAATTGCTTGGACTGTATACTGTAAGTCGCTTTGGATAAAAGCGTCTGCTAAATGCCAAAAATGTAAATGTAAGTAATTTCCCCAAGAAGGCATCAGTGACTCATCCAAGATTTAAGAAAAGAACTTGCTTGTATCAGAAGCATTTGGTAACAGTTGTTGGTGCTAAAGGTGACACAATCAGTTATTAAGTTTGGGAGAGCAAAAACATTTAATGTGTGATATGGGTGCCATAACCCATATTTTTTAATAATTAATAGTTTATCTAAAATTTGTGTTTTTCGTCTTCTTATGTTCTCCCTGTCTTTCTATGATGAAACCATTTAGTGAAAAAAAGTAAAAGGGGGGCAATTTTTTTTCATTACAATATGATGATTATAAACGTTAATCTTTATTTTTTTGTTTCCCTGTTAATTATGTTTTGAATAAACACAGGCTGACATTGCACCGCTCATGTCATCTCTTATTGGGGTTCCCATTCCACTCAACTCTGTGGTAAGATTAAAGTCAATACAAAATGAAAACAATCTTTTTTGTTTTTGTGTCTTTCTCCTTTTTTATCTGGTGGGTTGATTTGCAGGGTCTTCTGCCTTTAGACTACCTCAATAACAGTCAGCACTTCAAAGCTGAGTGTATGTATGCAAATGCTATTCAAATTCTGGAGCAATTTAAGGTTAGTTCCTTATTTTTCACTAAAGAATAATTTTGTCAGACTAATTATTGTAATGAATTGTAATGTAATGACAACTGTAATCATGTTTATTCTGTTAAAGATAAAGATGACCCAGAAAAAGAAAACCACCTTATCTTTTTTCTTCACACCATACAAGTATAGTACTTTGTGATATGAAAATAATAGAAATAATAAAAAAATAATAGAAAAACAAATCAAATAATGCTTGTATATGATGGGGTTCTTACTGCTTCTTTTACAATGTTTAGACCTTTGACAGATTCTGATTTAATGGAGTTTGTGATTCATGCAAGGTTGCTTATCCAAAAAGGGCATTTTGATGAAGCTGTGAGTACCAAACAGCAAAGTTACTTACCCAGTCTGACCCAGTTGTTACAAATGTTGAAACCTTTAAATCTAAACAATTTTTCCTTAGATTAATCAATGTGAGGATTTAATAGGTCAAGCAATGGAAGGCTTGTCCTACTACCACACCTACGATCGCTTTTTCCTAGGCTGCAGTGTTGCCTTGGGCTTTATTGGTTGGACGTCCTATGTAATTCTGGTCATCCTGAGGACCCATGCTAGTTTGCACAAGTCTTCTACAGGTATAAATATGGTAAGGAAATATATAGGACACCGCTCTATGTAAATGTTACTAGTACGTACAAGTATACACTGTCAGATCAAAATTTGGGCATCTAAACATCACATCTATATTCACTTATATTGTTTAAAACTATGTATACATGGTAGCTCACTTTCATTTAGCCATAAGATAATTAGTTAGACCATTTGCTATTTCCTTTGCTATAAATACAACCCCAAATCAGAAAAAGTTGGGACAGCATAGAAAGTACAAATAATAAAAAACACATACATTTCGTTTCTTACGTACACATACACTTACGTTACATAATCGTTTCTTACATTTACTTTTATTTCATTGCAGACAGTATGTACCTGAGATATTTCATGTTTTGTCTGGTCAGTTTAATTTCATTTATTAATAAACATCCATTCCTGCATTTCAGGCCTGCAACACATTCCCAAAAAAGTTGGGACAGTAAAGCATTTACCACTTTGTAATGTTGCTATTCCTTTTCACCACACTTAAAGAAGTTTTAGCACCAAGGATACCAAGCGATTTAGTGTTTCAGGTTTTATTTTATCTTATTCTTTTTACAGACACGTCTTGTGCAACTGATGTGCAACAGTACAGGGTCGTCGTTGTCGCATTTTTCATTTCAGAATTCTCCACACATTTTCTATTGCGGGCAGGTCAGGACTGCAGGCAGGTCAGTCCAGTGCCTGTATCCTCTTCTTTTGCAGCCATGCCTTTGTAATGTGTGCTGCATGTGGTTTTGCATTGTCTTCTTGAAAAATGCATTGAAGTCCCTGGAAAAGATGACATATTGAAGGTAGCATATGTTGCTCTAGGATCTCAATGTACTTCTGCATTAATGCTGCCATCACAGAAATGTAAATTACATTTGCCAAGGGCACTGACACAGCCTCATACCATGACAGACCCTGGCTTTTGGACTTGTTGCTGATAACAGTCTAGATGGTTCTTTTCGTCTCTGGTTCGGAGCACACAGCGTCCATTTTTTCCAAAAAGACATCTGACCCCAATACACGTTTCCACTGTGTGATGGTCCATTTTAGATGCCTCAGAGCCCAGAGAAGTTGGCACTGCTTCTGGACATGGTTAACATAAGGCTTCTTTTTTGCACAGGAAAGTTTTAAGTGGCATTTGTGCATGTAACTCCATATTGTAGTGCTTGACAAAGGTTTGCCAAAGTAATTCCTTGCCCATGTAGTTATATCAGCTATTGTTGCGTAGTGGTTCTTGATGCAGTGCCATCTGAGAGATGGAAGATCACGGGCGTTCAGCTTAAGCTTGCGCCCTTGGCCTTTACGCACTGAATTTCCTCCCGATTCCTTGAATTGTTTAATGATATTTTGCACTATAGAGGGAGAAATATGCAAATCCCATCCAATCTTTCTTTGAGGTATGCAGTTTTTAAACATTTCAATAATTTTCTCATGCAAACTGGAGAAATGTTTGCTCTGGCCATGTTTGCTCATCAAAGACTCAGCCTTTCCTGGATGCTGCTTTTGTACCAAACCATGATTACAATCACCTGTTGACATCACCTGTTTGGAATCACATCATTATTTATCTTTTCACCTCATTACTAAGCCTAAATTGCCCCTGTGCCAATTTTTTTGGAATGTGTTGAAGGCCTGAAATGTAGAAATCAAAAGTCAAAGTAAATTGACTGCATTTTTATTTTATTTGCATTTTCCATACTGTCCCAACTTTTTCTGATTTGGGGTTGTACATTGATGGTCTGATGAGAATTGTGATGCTGGTTGAAGCTGGCAAAACCTGTGCTATTTGAAATGTCCACACTGCACAATGGTAGTAAGCAAAAATATGCAAACACATCAAACCTTGAGGCAGATGGGCTTAAATGGCAAAAAAATTACATCGGCTTTCACTCTGTCAGTCAAGAATAGTACTTTGAGACTACAGTGGGTACAAATTAAAAATAATTTAGCCTGCTCTGATGAATCTGCAATGATAAATGTTAGGATCATAATGTGGCATAAATATGTTCACAGTGGTGATGCATTGAGGTAAGAAATGTTTTCTTGGCACACACTGAGCCATATCAAACTGGTTTTATTCATATGATATCATATAAATAGATAGATTTTTTCAACACTGTTGAAACGATGCCACAAAGCAACATGGCTATTCTGAAAGCAGTATTAGTATAATGTTCTTACTCAAGTGGCCAGTGAGTTAATATTGTTAACATTGCTGGCATATTGTCAGATACAAGCCCTGTTTTCAGAAAAGCTGGGACATTTTGTAAAATGCAGTAAAACAGGAACTTGTGGTGTGTTAATTCTGTTGAACCTTTATTAACTGACAAATGTACAAAAAACTTTTATAGGTTTAAAATCCTAACAAACAAACCAATGATGCAAAGGTGTATATTGGATTTGGTATTTTTTTGAAAACGTTGGTAATCATACTTTTGTACCGAGATAACTAAAGGTTTTTTTTTTTTTTTTTATAATTTGATTGCATTTTACAAAATGCCCTGATTTTGCCTCAAGTATTTGCACAAGTTTGTGGAAAGTGTGCAGTTTTAATCATATATTTGAGAGTAGTAATAATGCAGAAGTTGTTCAAATTAGGGTTTAAAACAGCTTAAAAAACGGTGCAGCGCACTCTTGCGCATGAGCGAGCAAGCGGGCGTGCGGGCGTGCATGTGCACGCATACACACAGACACACTAGCACACCACATTTATCACGTGCACTCAGGTCTACTTCATTTGTTCATGTTGTCACTGGAGCCATGTGTTTTCCTTCGCTAACACATGGCTCAACGTTTTCACCGTGTTGCCTTAATGTTTCCCTGAAGAACCTACTGCAATGTTTAGAAATAAATAACTGATAACTGATGTCAGTCAGCAATGGAGAAAAACGAAACTGTAGTGAAGATCTAATTAAAAATGACCGTGCATGGGTCGGTTGTGTGGAAATGGTTGGGTTTCCAGATGATACGCAACATAGTAAAGTTTCGTGCAAATTATGAAGAAAAAACATTGCAACTAAAGGTAGCAGCATGACTAATGCATTTCATCATCTTAAACATTATCTTTTGCAGTTTGCTTTCCCTGTCTTTCCATTTTATATTGCACACTGTTTTTGATATCTTTATTTATGTACAAATTGTTTTGTATGTTGGAAGCAACCGACCTTACTTAAGTTACAAGTTGTATGTTGGGTGTGCAATTGTCTTATTATTATTATCATTTTAAATATAACTTAGATAACAGTTTGAAAAGTACAGCTATACATCATGCCCTTTTTGGTGTTAAAAATAAATACTGATTGTTTAACATTATACATTGCTTTTACAAGTTTTTTTTATTGTATAGTATATATCGCCACCCCTCTAAAGCATATCTAGATATGGGTTTTTTAGTCATATTGCCCAGCCATAGTTCAACTACAATTGTGTGAGGCTTTTTTTTTCTTTTTTTTTTACAGGATCTATTTTAAAACAAGTACTTAGTCACCTGTCTGCTCTGTTTCCTGTGTTATTTAAGGTGGCAGGAAGACATCTGAGAAGAGTTTTTGTGTGTTTGGGCCTGGTAGTCTCTCTCTTTCTGCTTCTTCAGGCCAGTTCCTTTACCTACTACATCTACTGCCTTCTGCCTGTTGCTGTGTGGTATGCAGTCTTTAAAGAGTGAGTCAGTATTTTGCCTTGTCAGCCCCTTCCTCAGTGTACACACAGTGTTTCTGTAATAAAAAGTCATAAACTATTCTGTTAAATTACTCATTTAATTTCAATTTACCTCCTTAGTGTTCAACATCTGCCTCTGTAATTTTATACTGCAGTTATGATGATGTAATGTTTGATCAGGCCAGTAGCATAGCTTAGACTCAAACCCTGGTGGGCTGGCTTGATTGAGTACTGTGCCACCCAAGTGCAAGTATTGACAGTCTTCAATTGTTTCATTTAACAATGCTTCATTTTAGCCTGAATTTACCCTTTTTGAACCCTTTTGAAGTGAGTTTTGGGTAGTTGTCCTGTCATGCCAGAACACTCAAATAAACCAAGCTTTATTTCATCTGACTACAAAAGTCTTTCTGAAGGCTAATTTTAAAGACTGGTCTTCTTTCTTTTCTTCTGAATTTATGACAATTTTTATTCACAAAGGTTCCTAAAAAGAAAAACTGTTGAGAAAATCATACAAATCAAAATGCCATAACATACGTTCCTTACAAGTGTATGCTAACTTTTAGCTTCACCTGTTTATTTAAACATGTAAGTTTTGTTCAATTTGTTCAACATTTGTGAAGGTTGCATTTAAGAACTGTTGGAAGGCTATTTTTCTTTAAAATTTGTGCTACATGGAGAACTAAGACAGCTCTTTGGGTGGGTAAATACATGAAAGCTATTATTTTTGTTGATTTGTTAATACTCTTGATTTCAGGTTTGGCATCCTTGTTGGACTTATAAAGTCTGTTCCTTTCCTGACACTTACCAAATGCCTTGGCTATATGGTTTTAGTTACATTTGGGGTAGAACTGCTGGTAAGTGGGACAGAACTGATATTATATGCCTGAAAAGATATATAGACATTTCTTAATATATGTTATTACTAATCTGTTCATTACTCTTTTTGTAGGTTGCAAGTTTTTTCTATCGAGCTACATTGACTCTGGGACTGATAGCTTTAGCACTGTGGCCTGTTGTCTCAGGTTTTCATACAAAAGCCAGGGTAAGACATTGGAGATTTCTGTTCAAACATGTGGGTTTCTGTACTGGTGTTCTTGATTGTGTTGCTGGGCTCTGGACCGTGCCACACGTTACAGCAGTTAATTTGTTTTCTTGTATTTTTTTTTAAATAATTTAGACAACTTGTCACTTAGTATAAACTAGGGATGTAATGATGCACCACAAGACAGTTAATAACCGATTAAAAAATTCCACAATTCAAATCGATTTGACATGTAAAATGAATCGATATTCACTTTAAACAGCAGAGGGCACTGGCGCTATACACCTCGCCTGGTTGATATCACTGGCGCTATACACCTGGTTGCCAGATTCGGGGTTTTTCAGCCAAAGTGGGCTTAATTCAAAATTGTTTTGCATAGTTTGTAGCTACCTCAGAAATAAAAGGGCATTCATTATTTAGATAAATAAAAGATATTTACAAATACAGTATTTTATTTTCTTTTTTTAAGAAAAATAATAAAAGGAAACTTAATACATAATTTGTCTTCAATTTCAGTTTAAAAAATCGGGAAAAATCCTATCGTGAACCCAGTATCGTGAATCGCATTTACATTTTCGGCATTTAGCAGACGCTATCATCTAAAGCGACTTACAGTACTGTGACAGTATATTGTCTAAGCAATTGTGTGTTAAGGGCCTTGCTCAAGGGCCTAACAGTGGCAACCTGGAAGTGGCGGGGCTTGAACCAGCAACCTTTTTTTGATTACTAGTCCAGTACCTTAACCACTAGGCTACAACTGCCACACATCACATCGTGGGTAGTGTATCGTTACAACCCTAGTATAAAGTGATAGTTTGGGTTTTCTTGCTGACAGTGCTGTGAAAAGTGTTTGCTGCCACCTTTTGCTGCGTTTCCTTTTTGTTTGCATATTTGTAAAGCTAAATGGTTTTACAGTTAGTCATAAGTTCACATACACCTAGGTTGAAGTCATCCCCTCCACAGACTGCATGTCAACCAACTATAGTGTTAGCAAGTTGACACAATCAATTTTTCCAACAAATGTTTACAAACAGATAATTTTACTTATAATCCACTGTATTACAATTCCATTGAATCACACCTTTTCATACACCAAGTTAATTGTGCCTTTAAATAGCTTGGAATTCCAGAAAATGATAATATGGCATTTGAAGCTTATGGTAGGCTAATCTGCATTATTTTAGTTAATTGAAGGTCCTGGCATTATTTTAAGGCCTACCTTCATGCCGTTCCTTGCCTTTTTGCTTGACATCATGGGAAAGTCAAAAGAAATAAGCCAGGACATGGGACCCTGCAGCCATCATACCTTTTATAGAAGGATGTTTGTTCTCCTAGAGATAAATGTACTTTGGAACATACTTTTTGGAGAAATGTCCTCTCGTCTGATAAAAAATTCAACTGTCTGGCCATAAATGTAATTTAATGACAAAAAAAATTATGCCACTTTTTAAAACTTAATTCATTGTTGTGCCACCTTTAGCAGCAACAACTGCAACCAAACTCATCTGATGACTAAAGATTAGTCATTTACATTGCTGTACTTTTTTTTTGTAGAATTTATCCACATTAGAAGGCTTTCAAGCATTAAATGCATTTTAATGATAATTTGAAATCATTTAAAAGGTTTCCAAACATGCTAAATACTTTTTATGGCACTGCCTTCCCACTTTCTTTTCTTTTGACCAGGTAGATGGCAAGCTAGTTTGGTGGCTTAACTAAATTTCATACTTGAATCTCAAATGTGGTGTGGCCTTGTTGTCCTGGTACTGATACCCACACCCTGAATGGCTAGGTTAAAAAAGCAAGGAATTTTTACTCATATTAACATAATATGCATTTTGCAGTCTTTGGAAAACTACTCTCTTGTGGCAACCACATTGATTTAATCTACTGTGCTACATAATTTAAACAGTTTTTTGGCCACATGTAGGTTAAAAAGGTGTTAAACTGTGCTTTTTCTGTTGTGTTACTGTGTTTTAGTGCAGATCATTAAGCTGGGTGTTGAGCTGCCTGTGTTTGGCAGTGTTTCCACTTCTGCCAGTTGTTGGAAGAGAGCCCAACACCAATTATGTGTAGGACCACAGTAATAACTTATCACACAAAATTACTTTATCTTACATATAAACATAATTTTTGTATTTTTGTCTTTTATTAAGTCATGCATTTATTAATTTTTTTTTATGTGTGTTTGTTGTCTTTCTTTGGGTGCAGGTTGTGTGCTGGAGCTGTAACACTCTCTGTAACACTCTCAATTTTATACATTTGCCCAACACACAGACATGGATGCCTTCATAGAAGAGATAGGTGGCTGTTTCTTGGCCAGGTTATTTTATGTTTCATCTTTACAGTATCACCAGCACTACTACATTTCTAAGACCAGATATACACTTGACCATTTTATTGCTTTTGCAGCTAGATTGTGTAATGTTTGGACTTTTCTTATTTGTATAAACTTGTTGTCAGATGTGCTTGGTTATCTATATAGAAATCCAACTGCTGTACTGCTTGTAATGTTCTAATCAGTACATTATACTTGATAACTAACCTTCAATGTTATACAAAATGTCAACATGTTTTATTATTATTATTTTATATTTATAAAATCTTAAAACTCTAATTTGCATACTATTTTATGCATACTATTTATTTCCTATACCAGCACAGACCAAGTGTGGTATGACAATATATTCTATAATCAAATGTAGAGACTATTGTACTGATGTGGCACTGATGTGTCTCAGATTTGCTGTGCTAATTTGAATGTTGGAGTGGCATTTTCAAATACGATTTTGCTCGATTTGCTTCCAATCTCTCTGTCAGAAGTTTTGCATGTCACATCCCTAAAACTTGCAGACGTTTGATTTACTTTGTTAAATTGGCCCTTGTCGGTACGCATGTGAATTATTGAATGTGTAATGCCTCCTGATGGACTGGTGTCTTGCCCAAAGTATATTTTAGAAAACATTAAGTGTTTCTAAATTGTGTTGGGACAAAACTCTGACCAGGATGAAGCTGATTACAGCATTAATAAAATAAGCATTAAGCAATATTTACGCTCTTTAATATATTACAGGTGTCTCAATATATTAGACCAATTAGAAATTACTTTTTCATATCCATGGTATAAACCTTGTTATGAGTGCAGATGCTACAGGTGGCATTGTGTGTTTATGTGCTGGCTAGCACACACTTCAGTCTGCAGCTTAAGCAAGGTCTGCCGCTCTTCAATCAGCTCATCAGCTGGTCCACTCTTGGTTAGATACATCTTCATTTTTATATATTTTTATCTGCTATTTGCTTTTTCATTTGACATCTGACTGCCCTTTTTTCTTGTCTTATAGTTTCATCATTTTTTGTGCCTCTGCTGAGTTCCACCAAACTCCACCATAGGTTGCTGAGTATTCTCATGTCCCTCATTTCTGTGTACCTTCTTCTCAGCACGGGGTAAGCTATATATTTTGGGGAATGCTACATTTCCCTATACTGTGAAGAGTAAAAAGAGTGAAACTCAATGTATAATTTTTATAGCACCTGTCACAATAATGTAATTACAAATACAACAAAGTTATGCACAGTAAAATATAAAAAACTAAAATTTATGACAAAAGCAACCTTGTTTCATTAAAAAGCAAACTCCAGCATTACTGCTACAAAGCATCTAGTTGAGAAGTATTTTCTCAAAGATCACAGGGTTAAAGTTGTAGCTTAACAAAGTGTGTTACCCAATAGATGTAACTACAAATGGCTATTTAATTTAGCTTTGCACTTTAAATTTACACAGTTATAGCTGACTTTTTACTTAAATTAATACTTTAATTTATTACTTTAAATAAATAAATTAAACACCTATGTTAAGTAAATTTGAAGTAAGTATGATAAGTAAGATTCTTGAAATTGATTTTGTGAAAAATGTACTCTAAAAGCAGAAGCCTTTCCACCTGCTACAAGCTTTTTATAATTCTTGGAACAGAAAGTCAAACTTGAAGCCATGGCACGACAGTACATAGAAAGTTGGTCATACAATATGGTCAGGTCTTTGCTAGTCAGTGACAGCTACAGTGTCTATAAAAAGCATACACACCCCTATTAAAATGGCAGGTTTTTGTGATGGAAAATATCAGACCAAGATCATTTCAGATTTATTTAGTTAATGTCACCTATATTCTGTGCAATTCAATTGAAAAACCAGCTGAAATTGTTGAGAGGGGAAAGATAAAAATCTAAATGACATTAACATGGTTACATAATTGTGCCCATTCTCTTATAATTGGGAATGTGGCTGTGCTCAGAATATACCAGTCACATTCAAACACACAACTGTCATTCATTTTAGTGACTAGTTAACCCAGCTGATCTAGTAGGATTTTCCTGAGATTTACTTAGTTGTGTTTTACAGCAAAAGGTCCAGAGCTTACAAAATATAAAAGGAATCTCATTGTTAAAAGGTATCAGTTAGGAGAAGAGTAAAAAAAAATACAAGGAATTACATACACCATGGGATACAGTGGATAAAATGTGGTACAACAGTAATGTTACCAATAACTTAACATCCCTCAAATTTATATGACAAGAGGAAAATTAGTCTTAAAGGCTAACAAGAGGCCTACAGCAACATTAAAGGAGCTGCATGAATTTCTGACAAGTACTGTATCCAGCATATTTTTCATTTGCCTGGGCTGAGGGGTAGGATGACAAGATTGAGGTATTTTCTTACAAAGAAAAATAACAAAGCTTGGCTACACTTTGCAAAAACTTGCATCATGTCTGCCAAAAGCATGTGGAAAAAGTATATGGTCTAATGAGACCAAGATGAACCCTTTTATCCATAATTCCAAAAGGTTTGTTGGGCGAAAGAACAACTGCATATCACCAAAAGAACACCATCCCACAGTTAAGCGTGGTGGTAGCAGCATTATGCTTTGGGGCTTTAGTCAAGAGGTATGAAATTATGAACATTACCAAATATCAGTCAATTTTAGCACAAAACCTTCAAGCATCTGCTAAAAATGCTAAAGATAAAGAGGAATTTCACCTTTTAGCATGACAATGGCATACCTTTACATCAACAATAGAATGGCTTTACAAGAGGAAGATCAACGTTTTGGAATGGCCTAGCCAGAGCCCAGAACTGTGTGGGGACCTGAATGGGGCTTGGCACAGGAGATGCAGTCTGATGGATTTGAAGCGCTTTTGCAAGTAACAGAAGGCATAGATTGGCAGGTCAAGATGTTCCATGCTAATAGACTTTTCATTCACACTTGCTTGCCATGTTTCAACAGTCACATTGTGCTGACTGTGGTTGAGATGGGAGTTGTATAAGGGAAGTCAGCCTGAAATAGCCCTGCCCTAACAAAGCTGTATGTTTGTACTGCACTACAGTGACGAAATAACATAAGCTTTATTAGATCGCTATTGACAAAGCCCCATTTTAGTTGTTGCTGTTAAAATAACAGTGATAACCAAATTAAAACACCAAAACACCACGGCATATCATAAGGCTATTTACTCTACTTGACTTGGTTAGATTTTTGGGCTACTTAAGCATTGGACTAAGAGAACACATTGGAGCAGTATTTTCTGCTGTGGTATGAGTACCACTGGTTATAGGGAAGGCACCCCCAGAAGGTATACTATTTGGACAAAAGTATTTGGACACCCCTTCTTATGTTTGCAAAAGCAGTTGCTAACAGTTTAGGGAAGCATTATCCTGTTCCAGCATGACTGTACCCTTGTGCACAAGCAAGGTTTATAAAGACGTGTAGAAAAGCTTGGTTCAAAGAAAACTCAAGTGGCCTGCACAGAGCCCTGTCTTAAGCTCCATTTTGGCCCCTGCTTTAGCCCCAGCTTTGGAAGGATCTGGAACATAAATTGAGGCTTTCTTGACTAACATCAGTGTCCAGCCATACAAATGCTCTTTTCCTGAATGGGCACAAATTTCCACAGACATATTAAGTCTTGTAAGAAGCCCTCTCCGAAGAGTGGCTGTTATAGCTGAAAAATCACATAGAGCTCACTTTAATGTAATACTTTTTAAAACAGGATGTTTAACAATGTGAGACGAGAGTGGCTTCTGCTGACCTACAGGACACCTTTGTAGGTTACAGGATACCTACAAATAGCTCAGTCAGACGATGTGGTAGGCCTTACTAACTGCAGTGGTTTGCTTTGTGTTTTGTAAAGGTATGAGGCCCTTTTTCCTCCCATACTGTCATGGTTGATGTTTGTGTGGATTGGCATGGAGCAGGAAACCACAGACACACATAGACTGTCTAACAGGACAGAGGTAACACAGTTGTGGTTTTCTCCTTCATTTACTTTATATATTATTTCATATTAGGCTTAATAATGTTTTTATTAGTAATATTGTCTTGTGGTACAATATACTTTAAATAAATTTGCAGTCAGCAGTGTGTTTTAAGAAAATAGTTTAACTACTTAAGGGGAAAAAAAATCATTCATTAAAAATCATTCATTAAAAATGCAAATATCATTACTATTGAACACCTGACTGTTGTTTTCAACATCAACTTCAAATAAAATAGGATAATAATTGCACCATTAGCTAAATTTGCTGTTTACACTGATCTTCTTTTTATGAGCACACTACATTGGACAGCAGCCTCTATGCAGTTGTAAGGCTGCTTCTTAACTGTAAAAAAAAAAAAAAAAAATAGTAAACATTAATTGTACTAATTATTTTTGCTTATTGTAATGTGTCAGTTAAAGCTTGAAGATTGTTTAGCTTTCACTCAAGCTATCTGCAATAAATGCACTTGGCACTTTACTAATTACAGAAAAGCCGATGTAATGACTAAGTTTTATGAAAATTACTTTCATTTGACTCAAAATTGTTTAAAAAAGCCTGAAAGAACGAAAACTGGACCCATGAATCGTCTGATTTTAGCAGGTAAAAAAGTCAACTCCCAAGAATTTGTATTAATGCATAAATTAGTTAGTGCATGACGTCACTAAATAGCAGTCAAAAAAATACAGTTAGGTGTTTTCCTACATTGTACAGTTGCTACAATGTCATTGGTCCACTTTTCTTAGGCTGTTATATGTCATATGTTTCAACTTTTTTAAA
The DNA here is from genome assembly GCF_030014385.1 of Trichomycterus rosablanca. Taxonomy (NCBI): domain Eukaryota; kingdom Metazoa; phylum Chordata; class Actinopteri; order Siluriformes; family Trichomycteridae; genus Trichomycterus; species Trichomycterus rosablanca. Next base: position 13,396,418 of record NC_086010.1, read on the forward strand.
GCTAATGTTCAAATGTTCTTGATGTTTTACAAAATAGCCAAACCAGTATATATAATAAGGATATATAAGGATTAAAATGTTATTTAGTACAGTTTTACTAAATAACGTTTCATGTGCTTAATAAGTTGATCATAATAATACCAAATGCTTTTGCAGCTTTCAGACATTGATTTTGTTGAAAATATCGACTTGACGAGAATCAGGCAGCTGAATTTAGAAGACATCCGAAGATCATACTTTTTTGTATCCTTGCAATATTTACCACTTATTGCATTTCAAACAAGCACTGCATTAAATATAAAGAGTTTTGATGAAATCTAGACTTGTACTTGCCTTAACACTTTGCACCAGGTATTCTTCATAATAATTGCCTTCTTTGGCACAGGAAATATTGCTTCTATTAACAGGTAAACTGATGTGCCTAAGGCTTGAAATGAATATATGCAAATATAACATTTATAAACTGACTTGATGGGTAATTACAGGCCCCAAACAGTGGAGCTGACAAACCAAGCTTTATTTTATCCTACCTGCCATTAAAGTTTAATCATATCTATCTATCTATCTATCTATCTATCTATCTATCTATCTATCTATCTATCTATCTATCTATCTATCTATCTATCTATCTATCTAATCTATCTATCTAGCTACCTATCTATCTAGCTATCTATCTAGCTATGTTATCTGTCTGTCTGTCTGTCTGTCTGTCTGTCTGTCTGTCTGTCTGTCTGTCTGTCTGTCTGTCTGTCTGTCTGTCCATGCGAGTGTGTGTATATACATATATACACATTTTTTAAAACCGGAAAGTCTGCACACCCCTTTCACCTTCTCCACGTTTTATTTATTTATTTACAGACTCATTGCATAATAGATTGAGTTCTGTTCTTTTTTTGCCTCAAACATACAATGTGCACATACAATATGCAATGTTATTTTACTGACAGGAATCGCTTATTTAGGGGTTACATATCTGTACACACAAGTAGCCTAATACTTGGTTGAGGCAGCAATTACAGCCTCAAGGCGCCTTGGGAAGGAAGCTATGAGCTTTTCACACTTGTTTCTGGACATTTTTGCCTAGTCCACTTGGCATATCTTTGCAAGCTCCTTCAGGTTGGAAGGGAGCATCGGTACACAGCCATTTTCAGCTCCTTCCACAAATGTTTGATTGGATTTAGGTCTGGGCTCTGGCTGGGCCACTCAAGGACATTCACAGACTTTCTCCGAAGCCACTCCTTTGTTCTCTTGGCTGTGTGCTTCGGGTCGTTGTCATGTTGGTAAACCTTCGCCCCAGTCTGAGGTTTTCTTCAAGGATCTTGGTGTACTTTGCTGCATTCATCTTTCCCTCTATCAGGACTAGCTGTCCCGGTCCTGCTGCAAAAAAAACAAAAACATCCCCACATCATGATGCTGCCACCGCCATGCTTTACTGTAGGGATGGCATTAGCCAGGTGATGAGTGATGCCTGGTTTCCTCCAGAGGTGACGCTTGGTATTCATGCCAAAAAGTTTAATTTTGGTTTTATCAGACCAGAAAATCTTGCTTCTCATGGTTTGAGAATCCTCTAGGTGCCTTTTGGCAAACTCCAAGTGGGCTGTCATGTGCCTTGTACTAAGGAGTGGCTTCCATCTGGCCACTCTACCATAAAGGCGTGATTTGTGGAGTGCTGCCTGGATGGTTGATCTTCTGATAGGTTCTCTTATCTCCATAAGGATATCCTGGAGCTCTGTCAGAGTGACCCTCGGGTTCCTGCTCACCTCCCTGGCCAAGGCCCGTCTTCCCCGATCGCTCAGTTTGGCCGGGCAGTCAAGTCTAGGAAGATTTTTGGTGGTTCCAAATAGGGCTGTGCGATATGACAAAAAAAGTCATATCTCGATATGCTTTTGAGAAGTGGCAATATACAATACAATGTAATGTTAACTTACATTTGTACTTAAAGTACGATGAAGGTTGTATTTGTATTAATATTGACAATATTAATATTATATATACATATTGACTATTAAACAAACCATCAGAATCTCACAATCACATTTATGCTGTCTAATTTACTTCTAATAAATGAGCATCAAAAAAATCCCGAAAACATTTCATGTTCGATAATGCTTTGCTATTATTGCAAAGTGAAAGCGCATGGTAAACAGCAGAACCGAGACCCAGATCAACCACACAGCAGCATAAAATCTTAACCGCTGCTTACCTGATCCAGGCTCTGCTATGCAGCCACTGTTGGGTCCTTAAGCAAGACCCTTAACCCTGTCTGTGCCGTAAGGTGGCTGACCCTGCGCTCTGTCCCCAGCTCCCAAAACAAGCTGGGATATGCAAAGAAAGAATTTCATTGTACTGTACACCTGTATATGTGTATATGACAAATAAAGTATATCTATAACTACCTGAGCTTCTCTTCTTCAAATTGAGACCAAATATTTATCAGTTTGTTATATTAGGGATATAACCCACTTTATTTCTTCTTGGAGGCCATCTTGTATGTTTCCAGAATATTTCCAGAATATATAAATACAATTTTAACTGTATTTGTCCACCTAACTAATGAAAACCGTTTTAGATAATTTATTCTCTCAGCTTTTGCGGTAAAAAGCTGAAACTGTTAGTTTATTCACTAAACTGTCACTTGTACCACAACCAATGAAGAGAGAGATCTGATTGGTTTATACAACTGAATCTCTAACAAATGAACTGATTCATTAAGTTGTTTACGCACGACATCATAATGAAATTGAGTTAGCATAACGAATGAATCTTTACCATAGATAAGAGCACAGCTCCCTGATTCGATTCTAATGAATAATTTGTTTGAAAAGAGTCGTTTTTGACTCAGTGATTCAGTTTGCATGTGTGTGCGTGCACATGCCCACCTGCTCATACGCGGAGGAAACATTCCACGCAGCGCTTTTGTGCTCTGTTTTAAATGTTCTCAAAGGGTAACGTGTATTCTATGCATACTCGATATATTAAATATGGTCATTTTCAACATTGTGTAAAAAGTAATATTGAATATATTCGATATATACCACCCAGCCCTAGTTCCAAACTTATTTCATTTTTAAATGATGGTGGCCACTGTGCTCTTTGGGACCTGTAAAGCTGCAGCAATTTTTCTGTATCCTTCTCCAGATCTATGCCTTGACACAATCCTGTTTCTGAGGTCTGCAGATAATTCCTTTGATCCCATGACTTGGCTCTGATATGCATTATCAACTGTGGGACCTTATGTAGGCAGGTGTGGGCAATCCCCAGTCATGTCCAATCAATTGAATTTACCACAGGTAAATTTTGTGTAGAATTTTGTGACAAAAAATAAACTCAATCTATTATATTTTTGTAATGTTTTATTCTATTTATGTAATGTAATAAAACGTGGAGAAGGTGAAAGGGGTGTGCAAACTTTCCTGCTTGACTGTGTACTGTATATATACCTCCTTGTTTCTACACTCACTGTCCCTTTTATCAGCTCCAGTTACCATATAGAGACACTTTGTAGTTCTACAATTACTGACAGTAGTCCATCTGTTTCTCTACATACTTTTTTAGCCTGCTTTCACCCTGTTCCTCAATGGTCAGGACCTCTACAGGACCACCACAGAGTAAGTATTATTTAGGTGGTGGATCATTCTCAGCACTGCAGTGACAATGACATGGCGGTGGTGTGTTAGTGTGTGTTGTGCTGGTATGAGTGGATTAGACACAGCAGCGCTGCTGGAGTTTTTAAATACCACTGTCCACTCTATTAGGCACTCCTACCTAGTTGGTCCACCTTGTAGACGTAAAGTCAGAGACGATCGCTCATCTTTTGCTGCTGTTTGAGATGGTCATCTTCTAGACCTTCATCTGTAGTCACATGATGCTGCCCATGGGTGTTGTTGGCTGGATATCTTTGGTTGGTGGACTATTCTCAGTCCAGCAGTGACAGTGAGATGTTTAAAAACTCCATCAGCACTGCTGCCACTCATACCAGCACAACACACACTAACACACCACCACCATGTCAGTATCACTGCAGTGCTGAGAATGATCCACCACCCAAATAATACCTGATCTGGGGTGGTCCTGGTAGAGTCCTGACCATTGAAGAACAGCATGAAAGGGGGGTAACAAAGCATGCAGAGAAACAGATCAGTAATTATATATATACAGTGGTGTTCAAAAAAATAGCAGTGATTTTTAAAAAGTGAATAAAGCGCAAAATCGTTTAATAACTTTTATTTGCATAAATGCAAATGCACTGAAAATACTACACTACTATACTAAACTTAAATTATAAATCAAAACATTAACAAAATTTAGCCAGTTTGTGTTATTCCTTTACAGAAAGTTAAGAAAAATGAATATTAGGCTGTTCAAAAAAATAGCAGTGCCAGCATTTTTCTTTAAAAACTCAGAAAAAGTATAAACTGAACAAAATGTTTGAGGTTTCACTTTACTTTGAATTACTGAACTAATATTTAGTGGCATAACAATTGTTTTCGAGATCTGTGTTGCATGGAGTTGACCAACTTCTCTGAACAGGTATTCCAGTCCAGGATGATTAGACTACATTCCACAGTTCTTCTGCAATTTTCAGTTTTGCCTCAAATAAACATGTTTTAGATATCAGCCCACCAGTTCTCTATGGGATTGATTACCTCAATCTTGTTTGTCTGTAACCAAGATGTTTTGGGTCATTGTCATGTTGAAACACCCATTTTAAGGACATTTTTTTTCGACATAGGGCAACATGATGATCTCAAGTATTCTGATATATATCATCATTTTGTACCACCATGCTTTACTGTCTTCACAGTGTACTTTGGCTTGAATTTAGTGCTCGGGGGTCGTCTGACATACTGTCTACGGCTACTAGACCCAAAAAGAACAATTAATGTGTTCCTTGGCAAATTTTAACCCATTCAGGACATGTCTTCTCTGTGTTTTTCCCTCTACAAACAACTTTTTAATCAGAGTATGCTGTTCATCAGAAAAATGTCTGGAACAACCCATTTTACCCAGTATTTCAGAAGGAAATGCGCTATGACCAACATGTGCAACATTTGCCACCCTCCTACCTTAAATAAGGGCCAAAATTTACACCCGTTCTTCTGCAGAATGCCGTCACCAATTGAACTTCTCACTGCTATTATTTTGAACAAGCCCCTTTCAATCAATGTTTCGATTACTTAGAGCAGCATGCATGTGTTAATTGTTGGGTTTGTTTCGTTTTCATTACTCTACTACACTTTCAAGTAAATGTTTTGCTATCGCTTTTTTTTAATGATGTGTGACTGCTATTTTTTTGGACACCACTGTATGTACAGTGTATCACAAAAGTGAGTACACCCCTCACATTTCTGCAGATATTTAAGTATATCTTTTCATGGGACAACACTGACAAAATGACACTTTGACACAATGAAAAGTAGTCTGTGTGCAGCTTATATAACAGTGTAAATTTATTCTTGCCTCAAAATAACTCAATATACAGCCATTAATGTCTAAACCACCGGCAACAAAAGTGAGTACACCCCTAAGAGACTACACCCATAAATGTCCAAATTGAGCACTGCTTGTCATTTTCCCTCCAAAATGTCATGTGATTTGTTAGTGTTACTAGGTCTCAGGTGTGCATAGGGAGCAGGTGTGTAGTACAGCTCTCACACTCTCTCATACTGGTCACTGAAAGTTCCAACATGGCACCTCATGGCAAAGAACTCTCTGAGGATCTTAAAAGACGAATTGTTGCGCTACATGAAGATGGCCAAGGCTACAAGAAGATTGCCAACACCCTGAAACTGAGCTGCAGCACAGTGGCCAAGATCATCCAGCGTTTTAAAAGAGCAGGGTCCACTCAGAACAGACCTCGCGTTGGTCGTCCAAAGAAGCTGAGTGCACGTGCTCAGCGTCACATCCAACTGCTGTCTTTGAAAGATAGGCGCAGGAGTGCTGTCAGCATTGCTGCAGAGATTGAAAAGGTGGGCGGTCAGCCTGTCAGTGCTCAGACCATACGCCGCACACTACATCAAATTGGTCTGCATGGCTGTCACCCCAGAAGGAAGCCTCTTCTGAAGTCTCTACACAAGAAAGCCCGCAAACAGTTTGCTGAAGACATGTCAACAAAGGACTTGGATTACTGGAACGATGTCCTATGGTCTGATGAGACCAAGATTAATTTGTTTGGTTCAGATGGTCTCAAGCATGTGTGGCGGCAATCAGGTGAGGAGTACAAAGATAAGTGTGTCATGCCTACAGTCAAGCATGGTGGTGGGAATGCCATGGTCTGGGGCTGCATGAGTGCAGCAGGTGTTGGGGAGTTACATTTCATTGAGGGACACATGAACTCCAATATGTACTGTGAAATACTGAAGCAGAGCATGATCCCCTCCCTCCGGAAACTGCGTCGCAGGGCAGTGTTCCAGCATGATAATGACCCCAAACACACCTCTAAGACGACCACTGCTTTATTGAAGAGGCTGAGGGTAAAGGTGATGGACTAACCAAGCATGTCTCCAGACCTAAACCCAATAGAACATCTTTGGGGCATCCTCAAGCGGGAGGTGGAGGAGCGCAAAGTCTCGAATATCCGCCAGCTCCGTGATGTCGTCATGGAGGAGTGGAAAAGCATTCCAGTGGCAACCTGTGAAGCTCTGGTAAACTCCATGCCCAGGAGAGTTAAGGCAGTTCTGGGAAATAATGGTGGCCACACAAAATATTGACACTTTAGGAACTTTCACTAAGGGGTGTACTCACTTTTGTTGCCGGTGGTTTAGACATTAATGGCTGTATATTGAGTTATTTTGAGGGAAGAATAAATTTACACTGTTATATAAGCTGCACACAGACTACTTTTCATTGTGTCAAAGTGTCATTTTGTCAGTGTTGTCCCATGAAAAGATATACTTAAATATCTGCAGAAATGTGAGGGGTGTACTCACTTTTGTGATACACTGTATATATATATATATATATATATATATATATATATATATATACTGTATATACAGTGGGGAAAATAAGTATTTGATCCCCTGCTGATTTTGTAAGTTTACCCCTTTATAAAGACTTGAACAGTCTATAATTTTTATGGAAGGTTTATTTTAACAGAGGGAGACTATCAACAAAAAATCCAGAAAATAAAGGTTATAAATTAATTTGTATTTAATTAAGGGAAATAAGTATTTGATCCCCTACCAACCAGCAAGAATTCTGACCCCCACAGACCGTTTATGTGCCCATGAGGCACACAAATTAGTCCTGTCCCTGTATAAAAGACACCTGTCACAGAATCAGTTTCTTCCATTCAAATCACTCGACTGCCAAGGGCAAGACCAAAGAGCTATCAAAGGACGTCAGGGACAAGATTGTAGACCTGCACAAGGCTGGGATGGGCTACAAGACCATCAGCAAGAAGCTTGGTGAGAAAGAGACCACTGTTGTCACGATAATTCGAAAATGGAAGAAATACAAGATCACAGTCAATCACCCTCGCTCTGGAGCTCCATGCAAGATCTCACCTTGTGGGGTAAGAATGATTCTGAGAAAGGTGAGGTCAGCCCAGAATTACACGGGAGGAGCTTGTCAATGATCTCAAGGGAGCTGGGAGCAGAGATATGCTGGATATGACCCAACAGTGGTTTCTTTCTCACCAAGCTTCTTGCTGATGGTCTTGTAGCCCATTCCAGCCTTGTGCAGGTCTACAGTCTTGTCCCTGATGTCCTTTGATAGCTCTTTGGTCATGCCCATGGTGGTCGAGAGATTTGAATGGAAGAAACTGATTCTGTGACAGGTGTCTTTTATACAGGGACAGGACTAATATGTGTGCCTCATGGGCACATAACCGGTCTGTGGGGGTCAGAATTCTTGCTGGTTGGTAGGGGATCAAATACTTATTTCCCTTAATTAAATAAAAATTAATTTATAACCTTTATTTAATGTTAGTTTTTCTGGATTTTTTGTTGATATTCTGTCTCTCTCTGTTAAAATAAACCTTCCATAAAAATTATAGACTGTTCAAGTCTTTGTAAGGGGGTAAACTTACAAAATCAGCAGGGGATCAAATACTTATTTTCTTCACTGTGTATATATAGTGGTGTTCAAAAAAAAACAAAAAAAACAATATATATACAGTCATGTGAAAAAGTTAGGACACCCCATGAAAACTGAGAGATTAAGCTTATATCATTAAACAAAAATTTACAATTACTTTTAAACACAAGTTGTAAATCCATCAAGGAATGGCTCAAAAGAAAGAAATGGAGAGTTCTGGAATGGCCAAGTCAAAGCCCGGATCTTAATCATATTGAGATGCTGTGGGGTGATTTGAAATGGGCTGTGCATGCAAGAAACCCCTCAAACCTCACAGAGCTGAAGAAATTCTGCATGGAGGAGTGGGAAAAACTTTCTCCCAGTCAATGTCAGAGACTAGTAGATGGTTATAGGAAATGTCTAATTGAGGTTATTTCAGCCAAAGGGGGAAACACCAGCTATTAGACATAAGGTGTCCTAACTTTTTCCTCACAATCCATTTTTGTTCATTACATTTTACAACTTGTTTCAAAGTATTTTTTCAGTTTTTTTGTTTAATGGTATAAGCTCCATCTCTCAATACTGTTTAATTGAAGCTCAAATGTTCATATGTTTAAATATTTTCAAAAAGACAAAGGTTCTCATGGGGCGTCCTAACTTTTTGGCATGACTGTGTGTATATATGTATGTATATATATTTACATTTTTAGCATTTAGCAGACGCTTTTATCCAAAGCGACTTACACAATGAGCGGAACACGATGAGCAATTGAGGGTTAAGGGCCTTGCTCAGGGACCCAACAGTCTCTCTCTCTCTCTCTCTCTCTCTCTCTCTCATATATATATAATCAATCAATCAATCAATCACTCTGTGTGTATGTGTGTGTATGGAATATAAAATAAATACGTAACGGTTAAAAATTTTTTTTTTTTTAATGTACAGTTTTGACCCAGCCTCTGTATACTGCTTTCTAACAGTCTTCAATCCGTTCTTAATGGGTGGCCTCTTAATGTGGAAGGTACTAGACATACACATACACATCTCACAAAGATCAAAGTCTAAGAATAACTTTGTCCAAAAAATTGTGAGTCTGCATTTTTGGACAAGTTTTCTTTGGGGTTACTGTGAGAAACAAAAAGCAGTACTTTGTAATGAACTTGGACACGTTTCAATTTTTTAAACAATTCCCACATTGCTTGTTTTTCAGGTTCTGATCCCATTCATAATAGTTATGTGCACATTTGAAAGTGTTCAAGTGTCAACGCGGCTTTCCTCACGAAGGTACACAGATTCTGATTTAATATTCTTCCTGATTTTCTGCCGCTCTTATGCCAAGTTCACACTACATGACTTTCCAAGTCGTCAGGTAGCTGTTCAGTTCACACTACACAACTGGATCTCCTGTAATCAGGAGTGTTTCAAGTCGGTGTGTATTTCACACTACACGACTGATCGGCAATAGGGGGTTTCACACTACCCGATCTATCACGAACTGGAATCGCAGGCGAGCTTCTCTGGTCTCCCAAACTATGTTTTGTCACGAAAACAAACGCGAGAACTGGCGAAAGATTTAATGATACCACGTCCAAAAATGCACGTCATCAAGTAGCAAGCGATCAAAGTTTGTGTGCTGATGTGCAGTGTAAAATCAAGGAGAAAAAAATAAATGAATCTGAGTGGCTTTGGCATGGATTGTTCTATAATGAGTTGGAGGTTAATAAATATTTTTTTGCAATACAACGTTGATGTTTTGTAGAGAACAATAAGGTCAGAAATACTGTAAAACCTGTGTGTGTGCCAATGTATTCTGATATAAACTATATTATGCCCCTGTACCACCTTTTTACAATGCCTCCCCTGTGTTTCCCCTTACCCCCGTATCTTGCGGTCTCATTGGCTGTTCGACATAGCACTCATTGCCAGACGGGCAACTCAGATTCAGATATCGGACATAATAGAAATTCAATCGAGTTGTTCACACATAGCGATTGAGAGCCGAGTTTCGATCGCCAAGCGAACACCGAGTTACTCCTGAGCCGGCAAATCTAGCGCCGACTGGTCGGCGAACGAAAATCAGGGCGGAAGTCATGTTGCGTGAACTAGGCATTAATTAATATGTGCAGCCTATGATGATGTAGCAGTTTTATAGATCTGGAGCTCATATATAAACAGTATAACACATCTATTTTTTACTTAGATCTTCACTTTATTCAACCAGGAGTGACCTTTTTGAAAAAGATAGGATGGAGCATCTGTTACAAAGTATCTTAAAAATTAATTCAGTCCCTGACGGGTTTTTTCTTTTTTTCCTTAAAGGTCAAAAATGCTATTTTTAAGGTGTTAGTAAAACATGGATGTTATCCGTCAAGGTAGCTCATTGTTGGTTCAGTTGTCAATTGTGAAGGTGCTTAACGATTAAGATTGTTTGGTCTGGAAAATCATCCTCTCTATAGAGAAGAAACCAACTGTAACACATTTTTGAGCATGTCAGTACCTGTATCACTTTGTTAATTCTTATGTTTATTTATATCTTTTTATTTGTTTATTTATTTTTGTTTCAGCCTTTTTCTCATCGTGCTGGTCATCTCTGATTTAATGGCACTGGTAGGTTCAGAAGAGAGAAAATAACATTAGCATTCTGTCCTTTAAATTAAAACCTTAAGCACTAAATAGATTTCTTTCCTTTTCTAGCACTTCTTTTTTCTGGTTAAAGACTATGGAAGTTGGCTTGACATAGGAACAAGGTTTGTTCTAGGCTAAACATTAATAGTTGGACACATTTGTAATAACACAATATTTTAATCTTACTAGGATGTTGCATAATTTTACATAATACTTAAGATTAAACTTCTTTAATGCCTATTTACATCAGAAAATGTTGAGAACATTTTCAGCTAGTTCATTAAGCAATGATATTTATCATTTCAGGCTTTACAAATACAACTTGATGTCCATAAATTGCTTTGGGGGCACAATCTTTTTAAAAATGGCATTTTTACATTGTAATTTAGAAGGTTTATTGATTTTTCTAAAACGTATAATTTGTGACCCCATGGTTAGACACCACTAGCAATCCTGGATTTGAAATTGACTATTTCTATGCTTAGGGAAAATTTGCTTTTAAGAATGAAAATATATCTGAAAAGCCTATGTCCCACTTTTACAAATGGTCCCTCTTAATGAAATGTATGCTATATATGTCCATAGTTTATATTTAATAGTTTTATCAATGTTTTTTATTAAAAGAACTGTGTAAAGATATTATCTAACATTTTTTGTTGCATTGTTTCCAGCATTAGTCACTACGTGATTGTCATGTCCATGACCATCTTCCTGATGCTGCTAAGTGTGTTGACACACATCCTCACCTCCAAGAGAATTCTGTTCGGTCAAAATGTGAAAGTGCACTTTAAATAAGGACTGATTTACTGAAGCAGTAAAATTTTTTTTACTGTATATTTAGCGTTACAAAACAAAAACCAGACTAACTTGACAAATTTGTGAGAGCAGTGGTAAACTTGTTGTCTACAGCTGTAACCATTGGAAATTGACTCAAGTTTTAAGCAAATGAGGGGTTGGGATGCAAGTGCTGGTCATGGAAACTTTACTTGAAAGAGCAGTTGACCTGCTGTACTCTGGGGGAAAAAACATTTTAAATCCTACAGAAAGATATTAGTGTTTTATCTATTTGTATGAATTTGATACATAAATATGTTTCAGATCAAGGACAAATGCAGTTAAACTGGACTTTTTTTTAACATGTTATTTTTTTTACTGGTTTTGTCATAGGAACAGATGTGTTCCAGTTGTCAAGCACATAAAGAAAAAAAAATTATTCATTTTCAGTGACCTCTTGATCATGTTCAAGGTTGCAGTGGGTGTGGAGACACCCAGGAACACTTAATGCAAGGCATGTGGAGTTTTAGACTAGTCAATCCACTGTCTAAGTATTTTGTGAGGCTGAAAAGACCAGAGAGACTCCACATCCAAAATTTCTGAACATTGCCACAATTTGATAGCAATATATCCATAGGTGATTACTTGAAATTTGTAGCTTGGTTTCTGTGCTGACAGTTCAGTGTCAGTTGTGGGCCCTTATAGAACCAGGAGTGTACCTTTCCAAACTATGTGCAATCAACTCAACTTGCTACTGATGGACTTTACTTGAGTTCTGGACACATCTGAAGGATGATTAAAAGCAGAGAGAAGGCATCTGATGACAATTAGTAGTTTTTTTTTTTAACAAAACTATAAAACATGTTTTTACAGTGTCCCCAGTCCAGATCTGGCCACTACACAATAAAGTGCACATTGGTTTGAATACTCTGTATAAAATAAATTAGTGTCAAAGTAGTCTATGGTGAGGATAAAGTGTTTGATTATATGTATTATGTTAAGTATATGACATGTCTCTTTAAATTGTATTTTGTAATGTATTGGTAAAAGGGTTATTTTAAATTGGTGCATATAATGTAGTTGTTTCACTAATATGATTCAAATTATTGGTGGTTCATGCCTCGGGGTTCATATTGTTTATAATAAAAAAAATCAATAAGTTATAGTATGATACTACTTTATTGTTTATTAGTAATGATTTTAAGATCAGAAGAAAAATTGTCATTTTAATATGACATGTATATGAATATATTTATGGAAAGGTGGAAATTCCAAATTTGAAATTTGGATTTGTTTCCAATAAAAAGTCTTTTGCCTTTATTTACCACTTTTATTTTATTACTCCACGATGTGTAAAATATATTTACTTGTGTATGCTAAAGCGTTTCACATACAGTTTACAATTTAACCAAAATATATGGATAGGCTTTAAAGTCTATTAGTCTTTATTGCAATTAATTTGTGTGATGGTCCACTGAACACTTTTGGTTATGTACTTCAGCTCACTTAGTTTGAATTGTTTTACTTCACTGGTATTTCCCACATCCTTTTCCTCTGCCTACATGACAATAATTGCTTTTATACTGCATTTAACAAATATATGCACAACATTGCCTGTCTTAAAAAATGTATAGTGCAACGTTTTTTTGCATTTGCAACAAAAAATAGTGGAGAAGTAGCTTTTAACCTTATTAAACTCATATCTTGGTAGTTTTGTCTCTAACCATGAATTAAGGCACTTAATAGTGCATTAAAACGCACTGATACTTAAACACACTGTATTACAATTGTATTCAATGTGAGATGCAGCCAGAATGCCAATGGCAGAGGTCAGCAATACTTAACAATACTCTAAATGTGAACAAAGTCTATTTCCAGAAAAGTTTAAACATTTTGTGAAATGCAACAAAAAAGAATATTTGATTTGAAAATGTATCTTTATTTAACTGACAAAAGTAGAAAATGTATCTTTATTTAACTGACAAAAGTAGAAAGAAAGGTTTTCCAGTGGGTTTTTTTCACTGATAAACTTCACACACACACACACACACACACACACACACACATAAACAGTAATTTAATATACTTTGCAGAAATATACCAAACATCTATTTGAAAACAAGTATTTAAGAAGGATATTAAATTACATGAAACTGAAGCATTATGCTTTGGGTCGGTTTTTCTTTAGCTGTAACTGGGGATTCAGTCGAGGAGGAGGCAATTATGAACAGTTCCAACTAAGTCAAGAATTTCACTTTTCAGTACAAGAACAACAAAATGGCTTTTACAAGAAGTAGACCAAATTTTTGGAATAGCCCAGTGAGAGCCCAGACTTGAATCCAAGTGAAAATTTGTGTTGTGACCTGAAGAGGACTGTGCACAGAAGATGCAAGGGACAGTGGGCAAAGATTGTTCCATGCTGATAGGCTCCTACACAAAAGGAGAAAAAGAATACAATGTTTCAAGTATTAGTTTAAGGGTGTGCATTTTTATGCATCCACATTATTGTGATTTGTTTCCCTCCTAAAAGTTTCATTTTGTTTTTTAAATTTAATTTAAGGTAGAAAAAGTACTACATGATTAATCTTCATCTCATTTTTACATTACAAAAACCTGGCATTGTAACAGAGGTGTAAAGGTTTTTTTCATATCCACTCTAGAGTATGTAGTATTACCCAACTTTTATTTTAAATAATCATTGCACTAAATTAAATTGTTGTGGTTTATCTCTGCAATAATTACAGCATGATTTGAATCCAACGCTATAAAGGATGTGAAAAAAAAGTTTGTGCTTGAATGACAAGCAATAACTGTTCTTAGACACTTCCACCTCATTCATTTGCTTACATCTGCACTTGCTGGCAGCATTGCAGTTCCTTATGCAAGTGAAGATGGGACTGAGAGACCAGCTCGTAGTTCTACTTCCTCTTGTGCTGTTTATTCACCCCAGCTTCTGTATTGATAATGGTAAATATCTAAATTTTACTACATTTGATAACCAGAATTATTGCATTTGTATTGTGAATCTGCTAAAATAGGTTGGTTTAGAAAATAATTACTAGCATAGTGAAATAAATAGAATTGTATAAAATGTGGTGTGTGCTTCTGTAAAGTGCGAGTAGCTTAACCACAGCACATAGGGTGGAAATGACTACACACTTTGCATGAATTTTGCAAGATATTATTAGGTCCAAGATGTCTGGTTAGTTTGTACAGAACCTTCTCACAGGATTTTATTTAAAAAAAATGATCTTAAAACATTTCTTAAAATTGAAGTAGCTGTATCCCAACAACAAATAACTTTGTTGAGTTGTTTGTCAGTTGGTAATTACCTGGTCCAGGTCTTTTCTGTGGAGTTTGCATCTGCATCTGTGTGGGTTTCATCCTGGTGCTCTGGTATTCTCCCACAGTCCAAAAACACTCAGTCGGGTTGACTGGAGCTCATAAAGTCCACCTTGTTTGTGTGTGTGTGTGTTTGTGTGTGTGTGTGTGTGTGTGTGTCTACCCTGTGATGCACAGGTACAGGGTGTTTCCTGCCTTTCGCCCTGTGTATTGTACCCACTGTGACCCTTAGTGGGACAAAGCGGCAGTAAAACAGACTATAATTGGAAGTATATGTAAACGTTTGACTTAAGCTGTATTCGAAAGATATGACTAAATATTTAGCCATTAGTGACAGATTATTGTATGACGGCATGATAGGCCCCACAATAGATTAGCATCCTGTCTGGGGTGTGTTACCACATTGTGCACTGTGATTCTGGGGAAACTGGACCCACAACAACTCTGACCAGAATAAAGTGGTGGTAAAACATTAAAATGAAACATAGTGTAAAAAAGAAGAATCTGTAATTTGTTAACTGTCTTGAATCTTTATTTGAATAACAAAAGTTCAAAGATTTGCAATATTTTCACTGATCAACCACATTGTATTTTGTAAATAAAAACATATTTTGAATTTGTTGCCTGCAAAACGCTCCCGAAAAAGTTAGGACACAGATGTGTTTGCCGTGTTCTACAGTGGTGTTCAAAAAAATAGCAGTGATTTAAAAAAGTGAATAAAGCACAAAATCATTATAACTTTTATTTCCATAAATGCAAATGCACTGAAAATACTACACTTTCAATTCTAAATCAAAACATTAACAAAATTTAGCCAGTTTGTGTTAATCCTTTACAGAAAATTAAGAAAAATGAATATTAGGCTGTTCAAAAAAATAGCAGTGCCAGCATTTTTCTTTAAAAACTCTATAAAAATGTATGTATAAACTAAAAATGTTTGAGGTTTTACTTTACTTTAAATTACTGAACTAATATTTAGTGGCATAACAATTGTTTCCGAGATCTGTGTTGCATGGAGTCGACCAACTTCTGCCACATCTGAACAGGTATTCCAGTCCAGGATGATTAGACTAAATTCAGCAGTTCTTCTGCATTTTTGGGTTTTGCCTCAAAAAAACGCGTTTCAGACGTCAGCCCACAAGTTCTCTATGGGATTGGGCTGGTCACTTTATTACCTCAATCTTGTTTGTCTGTAACCAAGATGTTTTGGGTCATTGTCATGTTGAAACACCCATTTTAAGGACATTTCTTCTTCGACATAAGGCAACATGATCTCAAGTATTCTGATATATTTAAACTGATCCATGATCCCTCGTATGTGATAAATAGGCGTAACACCATGGTATGAAAAACATCCCCATATCATCATTTTGTACCACCATGCTTTACTGTCTTCACAGTGAACTTTGGCTTGAATTCAGTGCTCAGGGGGTCGTCTGACATACTGTCTACGGCCACTAGACCAAAAAAGAAAAATTTTGCTTTCACCAGTCCACAAATGTTGAGCCATTTCTCTTTGGACCAGTCAATGTGTTCCTTGGCAAATGTGAACCCATTCAGGACATGTCTTTTTCTTAACAACGGAACTTTGCAAGGAGTTCTTGTTGGTAAATTGGCTTCACCTAATCATCTTCTGTACTCACTGGTAACTTCAGATGTTCCTTGATCAATCTGGAGGTGATCATTGGCTGAGTATTTGCCATTTTGGCTATTCTTTGATCCTTTTGAACAGTAGTTCCACACTTCCCTCCGCATCTTTCAGGTTTTGGTTTTCACTTCAAGGCATTTGAGATCATTTTAGCTGAGCAGCCAATAATTTGCTGCACTTCTCTGTATGTTTTTCCCTCTACAATCAACTTTTTAATCAAAGTACGCTGTTCATCAGAACAATATCTGGAACAATCCTTTTTACCCAATATTTCAGAAGGAAATGCGCTATGACCAACCTGTGCAACATTTGCTCCCTCCTACCTTAAATAAGGGCCAAAATGGACACCCGTTCTTCTGCAGAATGAGTGACTTCACCAATTGAACTCCTTACTGCTGTTATTTTGAACAAACCCCTTTCAATCAATGCTTCGATTACTCAGAATGAGCGGCATGCATGTCCTAATTGTTGGGTTTGTTTTGTTTTCATTACTCTACTACACTTTCAAGTGAATTATTTGCAATGTAGAAATATATTTTCTACTTACAACAGTGATTTATCAGGTTAATGGTGTTGGACTGCTATTTTTTTGAACACCACTGTATCATCTTTTTTTTTTATGAATGTGGATTCATAAATTTTGTGGGTTTATATTCATAATGTGGATTTTCTAATGGTTTGGGAACTGTGGACACTAACTTGCAGTTTTGTAAGAATTTTCTCTGTTTTTGCTTGATATGAAACTTCAGTAGCTCAACAGTCATCAGTGCTCAAAAGATGTCACCTTGACAGTTGACGGAGATTAGTGGTGTTTTCTTTTTGTTATAGTTTCAGTTTGTGTTCTTAGTCGTTTTAGGTTGTGTTTCATGATGTAGTGACAGGTTGTGTTAGGTGTCAATGGTTTTCTGAAGTACTCCTGAGCCCATGTGACTATATTTTTCACAGTAGCATGACGGTTTCTTACACAGTGTTGTCTAAAGGTTCAAAGGTCACACCCATTTAGTAGTGGTTTCCATTCTTGTCTTACAAGAACTGAGTTTTTTCTCCAAATTCCCTGAATCTTTTTACAATATTATAAAGATATTAAGTAAATGGTGAAAGACCTAAAATATTTACACTGGAAAAATGTTTTTTTTAAACTGATCTACAATTCTCATATGATGTTGAAAACACAGTGGTAAGGCACGGCTCAAAATTGCTTTTACAGACTGAGTCTTTGGATCCTTTTTTTATACCCAGTCATGATTCTATGACCTGTTACCAATTCACCAATGCTTATTTTGCCTCAGTCCCAACTTTTGTTGCAGGCATAAAATTTTAAAATACAAAAAAGTTAAGCAGTGAAAACACTGGACATATTTTCTTTTTACTTGTGTTTGTTAAATGTAGTTTTAAGACAATTAACAAATCACAGATGCACTTATTGTGGAAGCCAATAATCTGTCACTAATTGCTAAATATTTAGTCATCTCTTACAAATACAGCTAAAGTCAAAAGTTTACATATACATTTACAGCATTTAGCAGACGCTTTTATCCAAAGCGACTTACACAATGAGCGGAACACGATGAGCAATTGAGGGTTAAGGGCCTTGCTCAGGGACCCAACAGTGGTAACTTGGTGGTGGCGGGGTTTGAACCGGCAACCTTCTGTTTACTAGTCCAGTACCTTAACCACTGAGCTATCACTGCCCATATACTTAATTTATAGTCTGTTTTACCACCGCTTTATCCTACCATGGGTTGCAGTGGGTACACAACCCTTACAATTTGGCGGTCTATCACAGGGCAGACACACACACACACACACACACACACTCATACCTAGGTGGACTTTATGAGCTCCAATTAACCCGACTGCATGTTTATGAACTGTGGGAGAATACTGGAGCACCAAGAAGAAACCCACACAAAAATGGGGAGATGCAAACTCCACCGAAAAGACCCGGACCACTCCAGAGTTTAATGCTTAAAGGCTATTTAAAGCAAAGAAGATGAGGTCAACGTTTCTAAAAACTATTTTTTAAAATGTTTATTTAATTTTGTTTAATTTAATTTAATGTTTATTGAGACCAGTTTAGACAAAGGAATGTGATCTTTTTGACTGCACATACCACACTGAGCGTAGAGAAATATAAGTGCAACAAATTGTCTGAGGGTGTGCAAACCAAAAATGCACAAAAACTTGGGCAACCTTTAAAAAGCAACAACAAATGGATTAAAACACTTCTTACATTTCTCCATTTAAACTGGTAGGATAAACTGGAGTTATTTCTATATTTTAGTACAAATTAAAGAAACATCTCATTATTTAAATCTTTTGTCTATAGATAGATAGATAGATAGATAGATAGATAGATAGATAGATAGATAGATAGATAGATAGATAGATAGATAGATAGATAGATAGATAGATAGATAGATAGACACACACACACACACACACACACAGACACACATATATTTTGGTCATGACTGTATGGCATTTTGTATGAAAGTCTAAGTATAATTAGTGTGGCCGATATGCAAAAAGAGGAAGTGAATAAAAATGTAGAAATATGTGCAAAATAATAAACAAAATAAAACAAAAGTCACAAAAAGAACAGTTGCAGAAATCATTGAAAGAGTTTGGGCTGTTTCATGTGTAATGTATTTTCTCACCCTCTCTTTAGGAACCACTATGTCATGCAGTGCTACGCTGCTCAACAACACCACCGAACCCTTTGCAAAGTCACCCTATCGGATTGCCTTGGTCATCATCTACACTGTGGTGCTTGTTGGGGGCAGTGTGGGTCTAGGTCTTATGTTTGGAGTGCTGAAATCAAACATGCATTCATGGACCACCATCGCCTTTGTGAACCTGATTATAGCTCACTTTATCTTCCTGGTCTCTGTTCCATTTCGCATCCACTATTACTTTAAAAACTGCTGGAATCTATCTGAACTTGTTTGTAAATTGGTCAGTGCCATGATTCACCTTCACATGCATGTGGTATTTATCATCTATGTCATCATCTTTATCATTGCTTTTCTGCATTACTATAAGAAAGCAGAGCAAATAGAGTTCCACCGTAATCTTCATGCTGTGGCAGTCAGCATTGTGATCTGGCTTGTCCTGCTAATTGTTGCTCCCATCATCCTATCTAATTATGGCAATAATACCATCACGCCAAATGTCTGCTTCAAGTTTGGAAATGAAACAGGAAATGTAGATGTTTATTGGTCTAACATTGTTCTGTCGAGTATTACAGTCCTAGTGTCCTTTATTGTGAGCTGTGTACTTGCAATCATTCAGTACTCAATGATCAAGAAGCACGGACCAGCTTTATTTGGACAGCAGGAGTTCTGGGCCCAGATGAAGAATGTCAGCCTTGCCCTTATCATCTTCATTTGCTTAGTGCCGTATCACCTGTTCCGGATGTACTACCTAAAAAACCCTTCTAAATTAGAGCAGGATAATGAGGTGTTTTTGGCCATTACAACCTTCACCTGCTTTGACATGTTGCTTGTTTTCGCAGGGAGGGGAATATGTCAGAGGTGTGGGTTTTAACAGCTGGATATGCTGCTCTTTGCAGTCAACTGCCTAATTATTTCAGAGAGGGGAGAGCAATTGTTAGTTTACTGGATGGCATGGTTTTTAAAGTTTTCTCGATCAAAGTGAGCATCAAAAACTGTGCTTTGATTATGAAGGGCCTTCTTGTGTATAGCCTTAAATACAGACTTATATTACACATTTCTGCAGCTTTTATAAATTTGCATAGAATTATGTAATTACAATTTGAGCAAAAAATCTTGACTTGATTTTGTGTTCATAATTTGTTTGAATTTCATTGATGTATGTTAGTTTACTTTCTCTTTTTGTTGGTTAGATTTCCCTCTTTGGTATGGTAGAGGTTGGTTGTTTTGGTGGAATTTGTACACTGTGTAAAAAAGTTGTGTATTTTTTGTGCATATGTATTCAATCCATGTCACTTAATCAACACACATTGCATTTACATTTGTTAAAACATTCTTAACAAATAAAAAAATAAAAATTCCGTTTTTTTTATTATATTCAGTACACTTTTTACCACTAAGTGGATCATTATAGGATTATGAAATTATGAAATCACCATGCTAGCAGTATGTTCACCGAACTTAATTTACTTCCAAGCAAATAAACAAATCACAGAAATTACACAAAACTATTTTTTGTGTAGCTGAACAATCTGACTTTGTGAAACATACCACAAACAAATACCCACATTTTTAATAGATTTTTTTCACTCAATGTTTTTACTCACTCAGTGTTGAGTAAAATTATGTAATCATCAAACAAAATGCAAATTTGTGCTATACATTTTTAATTGCCCTGAGATCTGGACTGTTTGCTGGCCATGTCAATGAGTTAATATGCTTTTCCTGAGGAAAAGCGGTTGATGAAAAAAAATCCTGTGCAATTATCATTTTCTATTGTCTGTGTTTAACGAAACCCAGTGGTTTTGGTGCATGTCCATCAAACACTGAAATTAGCTAAATTAGCTAAACATGATTTTCAAACCACAACAACCTTTTAAAACCAATCAACTTTAGAGCACGTTTCAGAAAACAAGTATTTAATAAATTTTCTAAATAAAAACATATTGATGACATTTGTTAAACAAAAAACCTAAATGTAAAAACGGTCGACGACGTTTATTTTAAAACTACACTTTAAACAGGATTTTAAAAAATAAAATAGGAGACCACTAACAATTCAATTTAAGGATTTGGCTCCCTCTGCTGTATCTAACTGTATCTGCAATACAATGGTGCTTTCCATAGCATTTTAGAACACATGGGGATGAAAAGCATATATAATTAAAACATATATAATTAAACAATGTCACCATTTGTATGGAAACAATTATGGGAATCTTAAATGCCAAATAGTTTTGTCCATTAGGCCATTACACCTAAAAGAAAAAATTATGAATTTATTATTTGATTATAAATAAGGCACTAAATTCACGGGAAAAGGTACTTAATTTCACGACCTCCTTTTTCAAAAATCTTAGATTTTATGAAGTTTTTTAAAATAAGTGCCACATTTCATGGCAGTCATTAAATAACACTCATAAATTAAATGATAGAATAAATGAAAGCTACACTACACAGCACAGCCTACCTTAATGGTTGAATGTAAACTAGAACATTCAGTGACAATTCTTATCTGTGTTTTGATCCCAATTTCCCATGACCACAGAATTGGTTGTGAGTTTTCCCAACCCATTTACCTGTGTCTGGGGTTTTCTTCAAGGATCTCGGTGTACTTCGCTGCATTCATCTTTCCCTCTATCAGGACTAGTCACCCCAGTCCAGCTGTTGAAAAACATCCCCACATTATAATGCTGCCACCACCATGCTTCAGTGTAGGGATGGCGTTAGCCAGGTAATGAACGGTGCCTGGTTTCCTCCAGACGTGACACTTGGTATTCAGGCCAAAAAGTTACATTTTGGTTTCATCAGACCAGAGAATCTTGTTTCTCATGGTTTGAGAGCCCTCTAGATGCCTTTTGGCAAACTCGGCTGTCATGTGCCTTTTACTAAGGAGTGGCTTCTGTCTGGCCACTACCATAAAGGCGTGATTTGTGGAGTGCTGCCTGGATGGTTGATCTACTCTGGAGCTCTGTCAGAGTGACCCTCGGGTTCCTGCTCACCTCCATGGCCAAGGCCTGTCTTCCCCGATTGCTCAGTTTGGCCGAGCGGCCAAGTCTAGGAAGAAGGAATTTTTCTGTACCCTTCTCCAGATCTATGCCTTGACACAATCCTGTTTCTGAGGTCTGCAGATGATTCCTTTGACCCCATGGCTTGGAGTTTGCTCTGTCAACTGTTTTTGTCCTTCCATGTTGAAAGCCCAGATTCACTTGACCATGTGCTTGTGTTTGTTGAGAAAGCCATGTTTTAATGCCAGGTGGGGCATGGATAATATTTTTGAAAGATAACTTTTTAGAAAAAATAAAGAATTTTGTATTTTTGCTTAAAACCATTTGCACATTTGATCTCCCTACATACAATTCAGACATTTCTTAGTTTATGTGTGGTAATTACTAATTGAGCAACAAAATGACAAAAGGATTGTGAACAAAAATACAGAATTCCCTCAATTTAAAATTCCCTCCTGGCATTAAAAAGTTGTTCATGCTATTGCCACTGTATTTGCCAATATTGTATAGAGGGTGGCATGGTGGCTCAATGGGTAGCACTGCTGCCTCACAACAAGAAGGTCTTGGGTTCAATTCCCAGCTGTATGGAGTTTGCATGTTCTCCCTGTGTCTGTGTGGGTTTTCTCCAGGTGCTTTGGTTCCCTCCCACAGTTCAAAGACATGCAGTCAGGTTAACTGGAGATACTAAAAGTCCCCTTGGGTGTGTGTGCGTGTGTGTCTGAATGTGTGTATGCTCTTTTGCCCTGTTATGGACAACCTGTCTGGGGAGTTTTCTGCCTTCCCACAGTGAATTGGATCCACACAACCCTAAATAAGATAAAGCAGTGGTAAAACCGACAGTGAATGAATGTGTAAATATTGTATGGATGTAGTTAGAAAGTTGAAATAAAACACATTTAGTGGTTGTATGCCACTTTGTGTATTTGGCTCAACATTGTAAAAACCTTCATACTTCATTCAATTTTGTGATCTGCAATGTTTTACCATTTACCAGTAGGTAAATAAATAAACATAACATACCATATTTGTTACTACCCAACTTTAATCAACATACTTATTTCAACCATTTCTAGCTACACACAGAACACATTCTCTACCCTGCATAGTTGTTGTTTGCTGGGCTGCTGCCACAACGTGCTAGCTCAAATTAAAGCAACTAATATATATCTCCTAAAATATTTTTTATTTTTTTCAAAGCCAGCAAATTTAGAAATGATCATATCTGCACAAATAGATGCAAAAGAAGTGTTTTTAATTTATGTATAATTTCTTTGAATATCCTAAATACAACCACACGCTCATTCACACATACACATGCCACCTATTCATTTTTTTTGCTGCTTTTTTATTGAGCCTAGTTACTGTTTAACATCTCCACCCTGCTTTCAGTTTGTTTAGTAAATCGATCTAATGAGGCTGGTCTGACACCACCAAGTCTGTCCCAGATTGCCCTGAGTTTTACCAAACGAACCATAAACATGTCCACAGTTCTACAGTTGCTGACAAGATAACTAGAAGTTGTCCTTTCAATGAAAAGTTGTTACTGGCTGGGAAAAAGGTAAGAGCTGATGTTTTTTGTCTGAGGCATGATATAAGGGGCAGATGGAAACTGTGTTGTTATTATTTGTACATTGTTTTTAATGAGTGAGTAAGATTAAGCTAAACAGGAACATGCTTATAAGTTGATGAGTGCAGTGTGTTAGCCTTTGGACTTTGTGACATGAGCAGCGGTCATTCGTCATTTCATATTGTTATGTCCCACTTTACCTAATGTACTATGTAGTAAGTACGTCAAAGTGGGATATTTGATGCCTATAATGTGTACCAAAAATATTCTGCTATGTCTAAATCATGTAGCAAATTCTTGTAAGAAAATGCTGATGTACTAAAATAAGTAGTGACTTTATATTGACCTTAGTGTAGGTCAGCTTGACAAAAGCAGGCTAGTAGCAAGATATAATATATATAGGGTACATTTACTGCTTTAATGATGTAAATACTCATTTTATTTGGATATTTTGTTGTAAAGAGCTTTGAAACCGTTATGCATAATCTTTAAATATGAAATTGCAGACAAAATGTGTGAATATAATAATGTACTGTTTTTTTGTATGAACAGTAAATGTAATTAACCTTAGACAATAAAAGTAATTTAATCTTTGTTTTCTGTATGGACCAAAAAAAGGTTTGAACAAGAAAAGCAGCCAAATGGCTACAAGTTATTTAAGTGTAAACGTGTTTAAAAGCAAGTTTAAATGTTTTGACAATATATATATATATTTTTCTTCAAAAAGCACCAGGGATTTTAGTGTGACAAAATTAGCCTAATGGCCAGTTGTATAGTATGTCAAATACAGTATGATTTTTCTTGTTTACTAATTGAATTTTTTTTTTTAATAACCCAATTTAACTTTCACCCAGCTTTACAAATTGTCTATTAGTACACACTATTACATATATTAAGAAATTATTCATTTATTGATTCATGTAGGTAAATACACTACAGTGGGGGAAATAAGTATTTGATCCCCTGCTGATTTTGTAAATGTACCCCCTTACAAAGACTTGAACAGTCTATAATTTTTATGGAAGGTTTATTTTAACAGAGAGAGACAGAATATCAACAAAAAATCCAGAAAAAAACACATTAAATAAAAGTTATAAATTAATTTGTATTTAATTAAGGGAAATAAGTATTTGATCCCCTACCAACCAGCAAGAATTCTGACCCCCACAGACCGGTTATGTACCCATGAGGCACACAAATTAGTCCTGTCCCTGTATAAAAGACTCCTGTCACAGAATCAGTTTCTTCCATTCAAATCTCTCGACCACCATGGGCAAGACCAAAGAGCTATCAAAGGACATCAGGGACAAGATTGTAGACCTGCACAAGGCTGGAATAGGCTACAAGACCATCAGCAAGAAGCTTGGTGAGAAAGAGACCACTGTTGGTGCGATAATTCGAAAATGGAAGAAATACAAGATCACAGTCAATCACCCTCACTCTGGAGCTCCATGCAAGATCTCACCTGGTGGGGTAAGAATGATTCTGAGAAAGGTGAGGTCAGTCCAGAATTACACGGGAGGAGCTTGTCAATGATCTCAAGGGAGCTGGGAGCACAGTCACCAAGAAAACCATTAGTAACACACTTCACCGTAATGGATTGAGATCCTGCAGTGCCCGCAAAGTCCCTTTGCTCAAGAAGGCATACTCATGTACAGGCCCGTCTGAAGTTTGCCAATGAACACCTGAATGATTCAGAGAAAGCTTGGGAGAATGTGATATGGTCAGATGAGACCAAAATTGAGCTCTTTGGCATCAACTCCACTCGCCGTGTTTGGAGGCAAAGAAATGCCCGGTGGGGATGGTGTTCTTGGGGTCATATCCAGCATTTCTCTGCTCCCAGCTCCCTTGAGATCATTGACAAGCTCCTCCCGTGTAATTCTGGACTGACCTCACCTTTCTCAGAATCATTCTTACCCCACCAGGTGAGATCTTGCATGGAGCTCCAGAGTGAGGGTGATTGACTGTGATCTTGTATTTCTTCCATTTTCGAATGATCGTACCAACAGTGGTCTCTTTCTCACCAAGCTTCTTGCTGATGGTCTTGTAGCCCATTCCAGCCTTGTGCAGGTCTACAATCTTATCCCTGACGTCCTTTGATAGCTCTTTGGTCTTGCCCATGGTGGTCGAGAGATTTGAATGGAAGAAACTGATTCTGTGACAGGAGTCTTTTATACAGGGACAGGACTAATTTGTGTGCCTTTTGTGCACATAACCGGTCTGTGGGGGTCAGAATTCTTGCTGGTTTGTATACTTATTATAAATACAAATACTTATTTCCCTTAATTAAATACAAATTAATTTATAACTTTTATTTAATGTTTTTTTTCTGGATTTTTTGTTGATATTCTGTCTCTCTTTGTTAAAATAAACCTTCCATAAAAATTATAGACTGTTCAAGTCTTTGTAAGGGGGTAAAATTACAAAATCAGCAGGGGATCAAATACTTATTTTCCCCACTGTATATGGCCACATCCCTTTCCAAAACAATGGCCAATAATATGGAGTTTTTCCCTATTCCCAGGGAATTGGAGTGTGTCTGTGGGAATTTTTGCCAATTTAGTCAAAAAGCATTTTTAAGGTCAGGCACAGATATTGGACAAGAAGGCCTGACTCACTGGTGACATTTCAGTTCACCCCAATCTAATTGATTGACCATCCATCCATCCATCCATCCATCCATCCATCAATCCATCCTTCTAATGAACTAACGCAACCAGTATCCATCGAAGGGAATGCTGTGAAAGTTGTCAGGAGCTACAGATACCTAGGGGTGCAACTGGATGACAAACTGGACTGGTCAGTGAATACTGACACTCTATACAAAAAGGGACAGAGCTCTATTTTCTTAGAAGGTTAAGGTCCTTTAATGTATGCAACAAACTCCTGAATATGTTCTACCAATCTGTTGTAGCCAGTGTTCTTTTTTATGCGGTGCTGTGCTGGGGTGGCAGCATTAAAAAGAAAGACGAAGCAAGACTGGACAAACTGATTAGACGAGCTGGTGCAGTGGTAGGCATTGAACTGGAACCACTGGTAACAGTGGCAGAAAAGAGGACACTGTGTAAACTCTATTCTATCATGGACAATGTCAGTCACCCACTGTATACAGTGATTATTAAACAGAGGAGCATGTTTAGTGACAGGCTGCTGTCTCAGAGCTGCTCCACGGACAGGCTTAGAAAGTCATTCGTACCCAGAGCCATTAGGCTCTACAACTCCACCAGGTAGGGACGGCTGACTGTAGCTAAAGAGTGAGGGTTTCTAGTGTAGCCATGTGTGTACGTACTTGTATGCACTTGTATGCACTTGTGTGCATGTGCAGGTGTATATACAGTATATATATGTATGTATATATGTGTGTATGTATTTGCATATGTGTACATGAGTATATATGTGTATGTATTTGCATGTGTGTATATGTATGTATATGGGTGTATATGTGTATGTATATATTTGGCTATATTGGCCTCATTGTGCAATATTGTCACATGTCACTTTACTATTTAATAATTTAATAATTTAATTACTATTCAATTTTTACACTAGCAATATACCTCATGCATCATTACAGTTACCAGTTATTCATTTTATGTTAATCACAAGAAAGACTCGGTTCTATTTTTACTTTTCTGTTTGCTTTTGTTTTGTTTTGTACTGTTAATTATTTGTTGTATTATGCTACTGGGGCTTTAATTTCCTTCGGGATCAATAAAGTATCTATCTATCTATCTATCTATCTATCTATCTATCTATCTATCTATCTATCTATCTATCTATCTATCTATCTATCTATCTATCTATCTATCTATCTATCTATCTATCTATCTATCTCTAACTAATGTAGTAACTGGGATCTAAGGATGTGAATTGAATAGGGTTGTGTAGGAATCCAGAATACTTCCTCTTTTTTAAAATGAATTGCTTTTTCATTGTTTGGTTAAAGTATAACTTCCTTCATAGAACCTAAAGCTGTTTAGAAATATTTTCTTAGCTATATAATGTTTAAAAAATCATAGTTTGGAAAATAATGTAAAATTAATTCAACAACGACATGCTTGGTTTATGCTAACATGCAATATTAGTCAAGCTAGATTACAAGTAATGTACATATTTCTCACCTCTTTTTATGATTTTATCCCTAACATTTCACTAAAACCGCTTTAAGTTTTTATATAATGTTATATAGAACTGCTGATGTGGTTTAAATATTATTGTCTGTACTTTGCTCAAAAAATCTTTAATTTGTAATTTTTAACTCAACACAGTAACATGGCATGGTTATTAGAAACCAAAATAATCTTTCTAAAGTGCAATTTGCTGTTATTGCACATGATTACAAACGGTATGGGGAACTTTGCAACACACTGCCTTTGCCACAGCCTTCCAAAATATTAAGGTTTTACGATGTACTGTAATGCCTAACTGTTATGTTAATATGGTCACTCTCTTAAGTTGTTTATTTAACAATAAGCTTTATGATGGAAAAAACCTTACATTAGGCATTGACATTAGCCCAGGAATCAACCATTGAATGCCAGACATGTCTTGGCTCAGTTATATTTAGTAAGAAAAAAATTGTGCAAATGCAGTTTAAAATATTTATAGCTGGTTTTGAGTGTTAAGCTGAAGTACAAAAAATTACATATTGAAAAAGTGTTTAGATAAAGTACAGTGGTACAGTGACCATGTTAATTTGTGTTTAATATAATTTAGTTATTATTCCTGTGAGAACTGTTTGACAACATACATTCTTTATTGTGTCAGCCTGGGCCCACTAAAGATCAATTTAAATGAGTTATGATCTTCCATGATTCATTATGGTTGAATGGTAGTATGCCATCCTGTATTTGACCAAAACAAATATTTTTTTAAAATCCTGTGCATTTAAATGCTGTGGCATTGTCCCAAACTACAGCAAGTGAGACCTGCAATTTTTTAAAATGTTCAGCTGGGTTCTTTTGTGACCTTCTGGATGTGTCGTCAGTGCGTTCTTGGGGAAATTTAAGTAGGCCAACCAGTACTGTTAAAGGTTTTCTACCTTGTGGATAATCGCTCTTACTGTGGTTTGCTGCATTAGGGTTAGGTAGGGCTAAACAGGGTCAGGTTTGCTGCATTAGGGTCAGGTAGGGCTAAGATGCTGAAACAGCATTTGTCTTTCAGTAAATGAAATCATCCTTTAAAAAAAATTTAGTTTACTTGGACAATCTTTGTCTAATATCAAAAATAGTTTAATGATCTGAACCATATTAGTGTGACAAATATGCAACAATAAGTTATACTCGTCTGACTTAAAACCTATAGAAAATCTTGGAGGAGTTAATTGCCCATGAGAAATGGGCTAAGATTCTTCAGAAAACCCTGCCAGAAGCTGGCATCTGGCTATGCATAACATCTGCAGCAGGTAAAAACAGCAAAAAAGTGCTTTACTAAAAACTAAAGACATTTGTCATGAAGGGATAGAATATTTTGAGACTGCAGTATAGTTAAAAGTGGCATTTTGTTTTGAATTTAGAGAAACAACTTAGTTGGTTAGTTAAATTGTTCACTTGAGTGATGTACAACCCCAAATCAGAAAAAGCTGGGTCAGTATGGAAAATGCAAATAAAATAAAAATGCTGTGTTCCTTACATTTACGTTGACTTTTATTTAAATGCAGACAGTTTGAACCCAAGACATTTCATGTTTTGTCTGCTCAACTTAATTTCATTTATTAATAAACATCCATTCCTGTATTTCAGACCTGCAACACATTCCAAAAAAAGTTGGGACAGGGGACAATTTAGGGCCAGTAATGAGGTGATAAAACTAAATAATGATGTAATTCCAAACAGGTAATGTCAACAGGTGATTGTAATTATGGCTTGGTACAAAAGCAGCATTCAGGAAAGGCTAAGTCTTTGATGAGCAAACATGGCCAAGGATCTCTGGTTTGCGTGAGAAAATTATTGAAATGTTTAAAAACAACGTACCTCAAAGAAAGATTAAATGGGATTTGCATATTTCTCCCTCTACAGTACATAATATCATTAAACAATTCAAGGAATCGGGAAGAATTTCATTGGTGTAAAGACCAAGAGTGCAAGCTTAAGCTGAACGCCCGAGATCTTCCATCTCTCAGATGGCACTGCATCAAGAACTGTCACTCAACAATAGCTGATATAACCACATGGTTAAGGGATTACTTTGGCAAACCTTTGTCAAGCACTGCAATATGGAGTCACATTCACAAATGCCACTTAAAACTTTACTGTGCAAAAAAGGAAGCCTTATGTTAACCATGTCCAAAATAGTGCCAACTTCTCTGGGCTCGAAGGCATCTAGGATGGACCATCACACAGTGGAAACATGTATTGTGGTCAGATAAATCAGCACTCCAGGTCTTTAAATTTCCATTTAAAAAAAAAAAAAAAAAAAAAAAAAAAAAAAAAAAAAAAAAGCAGCACTTTGGTTCTAACAGGTTTTAGCAGATTTGTGTTCTTTGACTGTTGTTTTCCTAAACTTGAGAAATGAAATGTTCACTATAGAAGCACTTCTGTAAGTCGCTCTGGATAAGAGCGTCTGCTAAATGCTAAAAATGTAAATGTAAAATGTAAATGTAAAATAGTGCCAACTTCTCTGGGCTCGAAGGCATCTAGGATGGACCATCACACAGTGGAAACATGTATTGTGGTCAGATAAATCAGCACTCCAGGTCTTTAAATTTCCATTTAAAAAAAAAAAAAAAAAAAAAAAAAAAAAAAAAAAAAAAAAGCAGCACTTTGGTTCTAACAGGTTTTAGCAGATTTGTGTTCTTTGACTGTTGTTTTCCTAAACTTGAGAAATGAAATGTTCACTATAGAAGCACTTCTGTAAGTCGCTCTGGATAAGAGCGTCTGCTAAATGCTAAAAATGTAAATGTAAAATGTAAATGTAAATATTGGAAAAAATGGATGCTGTGTGCTCTGGACCAAAGAGGAAAGGTCTGTTATCCAGACTGTTATCAGCAACAAGTCCAAAAGCCAGGGTCTATTATGGTATGGGGCTGTGTCAGTGCCCTTGGCAAAGGTATCAATGCAGAAAAGTACATTGAGATTTTAGAGCAACATCTGCTGCCTTCAAGACGTCATCTTTTCCAGGGACATCCATGCATTTTTCAACGAGACAATGCAAAACCACATGCTGCACACATTACAAAGGCATGGCTGCGAAAGAAGAGGGTACGGGTACTGGACTGGCCTGCCTGCAGTCCTGACCTGTCCCCAATAGAGAATGTGTGGAGAATTTTGAAATGAAAAGTGCGACAACGACGACCCCGTACTGTTGCACATCTTAAGACATGGGAAGAATGGGACAAAATAAAACCTGAAACACTAAATTGCTTGATATCCTCAGTGCCAGAACATCTTTTAAGTGTGGTGAAAAGGAATGGCAACATTACAAAGTGGTAAATGCTTTACTGTCCCAGCTTTTCTGGGAATGTGTTGCAGGCCTGAAATGCAGAAATGGATGTTTATTAATAAATGAAATAAAGCTGACCAGACAAAACATGAAATATCTCAGGTTCATCCTGTCTGCAATGAAAAAAAAGTCAAAGTAAATGTAAGAAACTCTGTGTTTTTTATTATTTGCGATTTCCATGCTGTCCCAACTTTTTATTTTATTTGGGGTTGTATTGCAAACAGCTGGTTTGTAAATTTTGCAAAAAAACAAAAAACCCTAGTTTGCAAAGTGGGTTGGATAATTTTAACTGCAACTGTAACACCTTAAGGCTGAGATGTTTTTGTTCCTAGACCTTTACATGTCTGATAATGTAGTGTTATAACAGCACTTACAGTTTTCTGCCAGTCTCAGTCTGTCAGTCTGTGTTAAGATTGCATGAAAGTATGCTTGATTTTCAGTAACAGGTGTGGACTTATCTTCTCATTATATGGTGTGCGAGTAGTACTACACTAAAATCTATGATACAGCTATTTTTTTTTATATTTATTGAACAGATTTGAACACTATGACTCATTATGATATTACACATTTGTGAAGTCAAATAAGTTAAACTGTGTAGTGTAATACAAATACAAATCCTAAAATAGCTAATGCTGAATTCTTCCACTCTGTTTATTCCATCATTATGTAAATGACAGTGTTCTGTAGATTAGATTAAACTTTCTGTAGATTAGATTAAACTGTAGCTCTCAAATAGCTCAATATAACTAGATTTATCTCCTCATCCTTCTGATAAATTTTGGATAACAGGGCAGATAAGTTCAGCATATAATTTATTGTGTAAGGAGTTTTTAACAAGGCTCCTCCTTTAGTGAAGGACAAATCAGCACTCTGGAGTAATGGACACCCTTAGGTAACTCTAAACATTCTTTTTAATAGGCACTGTCCTGTTTCAGTACGAAAAAAGCTAAGCAGGGATGAAGTTTCCTTCAGTTCCTGAATCAAAATCTTTTCTGAACATGGATGTAGCTAATTATTGTGAGGGCCTGGATCTGACCTACAGCATGCTGGGCTTTGAGAATACTGACATGCTGTGTAGCGTAGGTGAGTTACATGACAACATAATATTAATTTTTGTACCCAAATCTTTTATCTGGTCTGTAAATAGGTCTTTTTTTTAGATTCGTTTTGTAAATGACAGAGGTCAGCACATTGGTGCAACTTGTTGTGTAGTCTGGGGGACCTGAATTTCATACTATTCTTTAGTCACTGTCTAAGCAGTTTAGGATAATATCTGCACAGGTGACACTGTCCACGATCATGGACTATGAGGCAAAAAACTCGACTGAAAGGTGAGCTTAAACGCAAAATGAATTTAGTTACTGGTAAAGTGCCCAAAAAACAGGAATAGTGTTATTTTTCTTCCAATGCAATGTAATGAAGTTGAAGGATATCAAAAACTTTACCTAATTATTAATTTTTAATATATTATAACTCAGCAGATTTTGTCGTATAAAAAACAACAAATTACCCTCAAAAGAGTCTTTTCACCACTCTGAGGCTATAACAGCTTTGCCCTTTTTGAAATGGCTTTTCAAAAGAACTTTGAGTGTGTCTGTAGGAATTTGTACCCTTTTAGTCAAATGAGCATTTTTAAGGCAATTCATACTGTCGGTCAGGGCTCTTTGTTAGCAAACTATGTTTTAATGGACCTTGTTTTGTGCATAGGAGCACAGTCCTGCTGGAACTTCACCAAACTGTTGCCACAATTATTTATTTTTTAATTGTTTTATTATTATTATTATTATTATTATTAATAATAATAATAATAATAATAATAATAATATACATTTTAATAAATTTATATATATTTTTTATTTTTTTGTATTTTACTTTATATTATATAATAATAATAACAATAATAATAATAATAACTGTACATGTCTTTAACAATTGAACTTTATTAGCACAGTCTGAGTATGTACTGTATGTGAGGCATCTTGGCAGGATTCATTTATCAATCATCAGATCTGATAGATGTTGAAAAATGTAATGACTGCTTTCCATCAGCTTTAAAAGCAAATTATAAGCCAACAACAATGGATGTCTTTTACATTAGCTTAAAATTCAACGAGAAGTTGCATAATGCTACATAACCACTTTATAGAAATGAGAATGTCTACTGCAATAGTGATAAAATGATTTACCAAGATTGTATGGTATTTTTACCATTTATGTTGTATGTCTCAAATTTTAGGTTAGATAAAGGTTAGATTTTAAACACCCTTTGTCCTGCATTATTCACTTGTATGTTTGTGAGGAGTCATAGCGTGATGACTTTTTTTTATATAAGCTACTTGTTTGTCATTAACTAGATTGGAAGTTATCTATACAGTTTGGCACAGGGCATCCACTTTCTCAGATAATGATAGTGGTAATAAAATAACCCAAACATAAGTATTTAAAAACATGTCATCACAGTTTAACACTTTAAATAAGGAGACCTAATATATATAGTTACTTGAAAAAAAACATTTATTTCATTTAGTCCCAACATATACAGTATCTCACAAAAGTGAGTACACCCCTCACATTTTTGCAAATATTTTATTATATCTTTTCATGGGAAAACACTATAGAAATTAAACTTGGATATAACTTAGAGTAGTCAGTGTACAGCTTGTATAGCAGTGTAGATTTACTGTCTTCTGAAAATAACTCAACACACAGCCATTAATGTCTAAATAGCTGGCGTGAGTACACCCCACAGTGAACATGTCCAAATTGTGCCCAAATGTGTCGTTGTCCCTCCCTGGTGTCATGTGTCAAGGTCCTAGGTGTGAATGGGGAGCAGGGCTGTAAAATTTGGTGTTTTGGGTACAATTCTCTCATACTAGCCACTGGATATTCAACATGGCACCTCATGGCAAAGAACTCTCTGAGGATGTGAGAAATAGAATTGTTGCTCTCCACAAAGATGGCCTAGGCTATGAGAAGATTGCTAACACCCTAAACTGAGCTACAGCACGGTGGCCATGGTCATACAGCAGTTTTTCAGGACAGGTTCCACTCAGAACAGGCTTCGCCCGGGTCGACCAAAGAAGTTGAGTCCACGTGTTCAGCGTCATATCCAGAGGTTGGCTTTAAAAAATAGACACATGAGTGCTGCCAGCATTGCTGTTAAAGAAGTGGGAGGTCAGCCTGTCAGTGCTCAGACCATACGCCGCACACTGCATCAGCTCGGTCTGCATGGTCGTCATCCCAGAAGGAAGGTGACGCACAAGAAAACCCGCAAACAGTTTGCTGAAGACAAGCAGTCCAAGAACATGGATTACTGAAATGCCCTGTGGTCTGACGAGACCAAGATAAACCTGTTTGGCTCAGATGGTGTCCAGCATGTGTGGCGGCACCCTGGTAAGGAGTACCAAGACAATTGGCTCTTGCCTACAGTCAAGCATGGTGGTGTTAGGCTGCATGAGTGCTGCCGGCACTGGGGAGCTGCGGTTCATTGAGGGAAACATGAATTCCAACATGTACTGTGACATTCTGAAGCAGAGCATGATCCCCTCCCTTCAAAAACTTGGCCGCATGGCAGTTTTCCAACACGATAAAGACCACAAACACACCTCCAAAATGACAGCTGCCTTGCTGAGGAAGCTGAAGGTAAAGGTGATGGACTAAACCCAATTGAGCACCTGTGGGGCATCCTCAAGTGGAAGGTGGAGGAGTTCAAGGTGTCTAACATCCACCAGCTCTGTGATGTCATCATGGAGGAGTGGAAGAGGATTCCAGTAGCAATCTGTGCAGCTCTGGTGAATTCCATGCCCAAGAGGGTTAAGGCAGTGCTAGATAATAATGGTGGTCAAACAAAATATTGACACTTTGGGCACAATTTGGACATGTTCACTGTGGGGTGTACTCACTTTTGTGAGATACTGTATATAAATGCTATGACCTCTGCGTTCGCTCAGGGCTCGAAAATCATCTCTCGATCGCTATGTGAACTGTACCGATCGCTCGCTGTTCACTGTGGACCTGTCGGCGACTGAAAAATCACATAGTGTGAAAAGTGTTGCAAATCAGGTTGTGACTGGCAGGGGCGGTGGGTAGCACTGTCACCTTACAGCAAGAAGGTCCTAGGTTCAGTCCCCAGGTGGGGCGATCCAGGTCCTTTCTGTGTGGAGTTTGCATGTTCTGCTTGTGTTTCCAATTTCCTACCACACTCCAAAGACCTGTGAATTGATGAATCTTGTGTATCGAGTAACTACCTGTTCTGTCATCAATGTAACCAAAGTGTGTAAAACATGATGTTAAAATCCTAATAAATAAATAAATAAATAAATTAAATAAATAAATAAATAAATAAATAAATAAATACATACATACATACATACATACATACATACATAAATAAATAAATAAATAAATACATAAATAAATAAATAAATAAATAAATAAATAAATAAATAAATAAATAAATAAATAAATAAATAAATAAATAAATAAATGTGACTGGCAGTATGTGTGGTGTCGACCTCCAGCCAAAGAGAACTCAGGATACAGAGGGGAAACTCAGGGGAGAAGTTGTAAATGTATTGGGTTAACATGCATTTTTGAACATGGTATCATTATACCCCTTGTCAATTCTTGCGTGTGTTTTTGTGCAAAATGTAGTTTGGGATTTCTCCTGGTGAACGATTATGTACTGTGTGACCCCCTGTTGCCGACCAATTGTGTAGTGTGTAAACCACAACGACTTAAAAGACTACCGATTACAAGAGATCAAGTTGTGTAGTGTGAACTTAGCATTAGACTGCTGCGCCACCTCAGCACCCTTTTTCTTTATTATTTGTTCATTTTAAATATGTGATTTGCCAATATGTGTATCGATTTGTGTTTGTATTTGTAAATGTGCATGTATGTGCTTACAAGGTACAAGACTTTTGTACATTTTGGATAGTTTTTACATTGATTTACATTTGCTGTTGCCACCATCTACTGCTTTTTCTTAAAACTGAGAGCATTCAATGTAATGAACTCTATAAACAGTCAGAAACTAACTGACATGGTAAACCTGCTTTTATGGGTGGTATTCATTTTTAATCGTTTTATTCTCAAACAAGGAAGGATCAGATTGGGAATATGGTGAAGTGAAAGAGATGACTTTCAGTGCATCAAAATTCAATGACTGGATGTCAAACTACATTGAATATGTGTCTGTGAGATAAAACATGCAGGCTAAATCCTAATTAAGTCTGTTCTGCATTAAAGACAGATTTCATTGAGCCCAGATGCATAAAAGACTTTGGTACCCCTGCTGGAATTATTTTGTTGAATTGTTATGATTTTGGATGCACAAAGGAATGATTGATTCCTCTCCTGTCTGAAGGTGAACAGAGGGATGCCGATCCTGATTTCACAAGAGGGTTGTGAAACAGAGAGCCGAGCACCCTTTGTTCACTTATGCAGAACTTTTTTGTCATCTCATTACCAGATTGAGAGACAGCAGGACAGGCTGAGGTGTGATAGATGCTTAACAGACACTGCTAACCTCAAGGCTCTGCTAACTGGTCCCTATTTAGATGACTTGCTTAGCTGTTGAAGGTAAAGTGGACTCCTGGTTTCAACTGATTTCAATTTTGGTGGAATATATTAGGCTGGTAATTGTGGATCTGTGGGTCCAAACAAATGAAGTCATGGGGTTTTTAGTACTGGCAAAACACACAAGCTGTTTTTTGAACTCATTGTTTAACCACCCAACCATCTCTGAACTTGTCAGTGCTAACAATACACCAACATGTAAGTTGTTTTAAATGTAAAGTGGCCTACTGATGTATGTGAAGTGATGGTTGCTGTTTGCTGTGTGATCTTCAGAAAGCATGCCAACAGAGCCCAGCATCAGCCAGGGGGATAGTGATATGAGCTCCAACTGTGCTATCTGCGGGGACAAGGCCACAGGGAAGCATTACGGAGCATCCAGCTGTGATGGCTGCAAGGGATTTTTTCGCAGAAGCATCAGAAAAAGCCATATCTACTCATGCAGGTGGAAGATTCTCCATCACTAAAACTGTTAACCCATATCACATCCTTGTGTTAAGAATATTTTATGTGTGGTGTTATTTAGTCAAGACCCTTAAAAAGAAATTAAGGAGTCAAATGTATAAATATACGCATACCAGCTATCAACTATTTTACGGATTACCTGCCTCTTATTAATTGGAACAGGCCAAGAATCCATCCCTAAAGAGTAGGCATTTCACATTTTGCGTGGTTTTGTGAGAAAAATGGAGTACCATTGCATGCAGAAAACATGCACAACTCTTTACAGACAGTAAACACAGGCAGTTTAAATTGATTTTCCAGTTTCTTTGTTGCCAACCTGAGTGAGGGCTAACATGCTTTGTTTGATATACATGAAAGGGCTACTGGACTAGTAATTTAGAGGCTGATGATTGCCTGGTTGCCACTGTTGGGCCCTTGAGCAAGGTCTTTAAATCTAAGTTGCTTGGATTGGTTTAAAAAAATTTGTCCAGTAAATGTAATGTAAGTCAATCACCACTGTGTAAATTTAGTTATGCCCACATGTACTGAAGATTGGCTAGAATCCTTCCCACAATTAGAGCAGGTTTCTTTAGACTCCTATTTAGAGATGTCCATGATATTGTCAAGCTTGTAATCAGCTGGCGATCATTGTTATTAAGAACCATCAAGTCGATTCCGACACCTAGCAACCATATGGATAATGTTTCTCCAGGATATTCTCTCTTCTGTTTAGATCTTTAACCAACCCTCAGTTCTCGATGGAACACCCTTTTGAGTTCCCAATGGTTTAATCATCTTGTAACCCAAATAAAAAAACTATTCTGCTACTTTAAATACTACATCATTTATTTTCTATGTTTTTTTGCTGTACATGTGCATGTGCATAAATGAGAGGAATGAGAGTGATTAAGTTGCGGAGTTGAGGTGATAAAGGTAGATGAGGTTAAATACTTATGGTTGAATGTACAAAGTAATTGAGAGTGTGGTAGAGAAGAAGAAAGTGAAGGTAGGGTGGCAAAAAGTGTCAGGGTGTCTGCCAGAGTAAAAAGGAAAGTTTTCAAAACAGTTGTGAGGCTGTTATATGGCTTGGAGGCAGTGGCACTGTCTAAAAGACAGGAGAGAGAGAGCTGGAGGTGGCAGTGATGAAGATGCTGAGATTCTTACTGGGAGTGACATAATTGGCTTTTGGCCATAATTCCGAAAAGTATGTTTGGTGCTAAAACAACACTGTGTCTCATCAAAAGAGCACCATACCCAGAGTAAAGCATGGTAGTGGTGCTTTGGGTCTTTTTTCTTCTTCTGCAACCATGAATTTCTATTCCTGAAGGAGAATGTCCACTCGTCAGTTGAGCTATGCAGCAGGACAATGATTCCAAGCACACAAGCAAATCCACCTCTGAATGGCTCAAAATAAACAAAATGAAGGTTTTGGACTGGCTGACTTAAAGCCCTGATTTGAATATCATTTAGATGTTGTGGCAAGACCATCATGGCCCTTTTGCTCAAAATCATGCTCAAACCCTCCAACGTAGCTGAATTACATCACTTCTGCAAAGAAGATTTTGTCAAAAATCCTCCACAGCAATGTCAAAGGCTCGTCACAAGTTATTGGAAACATTTGGTTCTAGCTGTCACAGCTAAGTGTGGAACAACCAGCTATTAGGTTTAGGTTTACTTTTTTTTAAACATAGCTGATATAGGTTTTAAATAAACCTTTATCTTCAATAAATGGAATGATCAATTAATAGCAGAATTTTGTGTTTTCTTGTGTTGCCCTTTTTTTGTATTAAAATAAGAAGTTCTGAAACATTTAAATGTGACAAATTAGCAAAAATAGAAGAAAAGCAAAATAAATATTTATCTATTTATAATAGAGTCTGTCTGACTACTTCCACTTCCACTCACTTTTTAATTTGGAAAACATTACTGTTTGGGCATCACAACCTTCAGGGTAATCACACCCTAAAATTCAGAGGTGTCCAATGTCATCTATAAATGCCCAGTGTGGCTTCAGCTTTTATACCTAAAGCCCACACATCTTATTTAACTTGTTTAATCCATTGGTCTTGGTGTTCAAAATTGTCTTATATATTTAAAATATTTTTATAACAGGTTCAGTCGTCAGTGTGTTATTGACAAAGACAAGAGGAATCAGTGCCGTTTCTGCAGACTTCACAAATGCTTCCGGGCTGGAATGAGGAAAGAAGGTATAATAAAATTTCACGATAAGTATCTGACATCTAAAAATAAAAAATTTAATGAAGAAGTGTGCCAATTTGACAGCGATAAACAAAAAAGAGAAACAGCACTGTAAAAAGAGTTAGCACTGAAGCAGGTTAACCATAAAAACAAGCACTGGATACACAAGGAATGTGTGACTTATTGTATGGATAACCTTGACTTGTGCTTTTATGACGGGTGATCATGTGCTTTCTACCTCACTTTCCGTGCATGCATGTTGTTAAAGATGGCGATGGGTTAAAGTTTTACCCTCCCCAGTTTCTTGTTCAGACTAGTTTTCCTAAGATTCAGAATGAAAAGCAAACATGCTGTGAAGGTTATGCAGTTACACTATTTTGTACTGGAAATTATGTTCACTTTTTGCTTTTTTTCAACTTGTAAAACATTATACTTTATTATATACTATACTTTAGTATAGTATATACTTTATTATATACTATACTATATTATAACATTATACTTTCTCTAATACTTGAAATTATCTGTAAGTAAAAGGTAAAAGTGACAAAAGTGCACATATTTATTTCTTGTCTAAATTAAAGTATATACTCACCCAAATGACCTGGCAAAGGTTCTCAGCATGCTGAAATCTGTGTCGTAACAGGTTACTTTTAATGGTTCAAATTTTTTGTTTTACGCCCCTGCCGCTTCAGTATTACCTGTCCCTGTACTGTCTTGAGGTTCTTTGGACTCGTGTGCAGTTGATGATGACCTCCTAGTCCATGATTTATCTATTTCTCATGGTCGTCTCTCAAACTTTCTGATTTTGGTCAATCTGCTGTCTTTGTTGTCATGTCGCACTAAACGTGAATCTCATGATTTAGTTTCTCTTTTCAATTAATTTAAAGAACTGTTTTCAGACATTCCTCGTTAAACTCGCATATTAGATGGATGGATGTACAGGATCACCCATCTATTAAACAACATGCATAAATGGGTAATCCAACAAAGTGAGCACTTATACATCTGTTAGACAGTGGTGTTGCCACTCTAAATTCAAGCACATTGAGTTCACCTTGTCTGCTAATTCCTAAAGCTGAAAATACTGTTTTCGTACAGACTACAGGAAATTAATTACCATTACCTAGGCTAACTTATTTTCTTTCTCCTTGTATTGCTGAATGTGTTGATAGCATAGGTTTAGCCAAGTTCAGATATTTCTGCCTTTGTCACACCTGCTGCATTTCTGCAGCATACAGTAATGGCCTTCTGTGGCGGAATTCAATGTCTGATTAACCAGGTCCTGGTTTTAATGTCTGATTAACCCAACCTTATGCTCAGCCTGAGATTGTAAGGCATATCTGGATGATGTGAGTATTTATTCACGAACTTGGCAAGATCACATTTTCACACTTTTCACACTCATACTCTAAACCTAGGTAAATGTAAATTTGGAAAAGCTACCGTTTGGTACCGTTTCTTGATAAAGACATAGGTCAAGATCAGGTCAGACCAATCAAGGAAAAAGTTGGACTGATTTCTGAGTTCCCTCTACCAACTATGCACTGTGAAATGCATAGGTTTTTGGGTATGGCTGTCAAATTTTTTTGTAAGAGTTAAGTTTTTTTTGTAATTTTTTTTACTTCTGTTGCACTGCTTACAAATGAACTTGGTCCATCTTGTAACTTTGGCATTTGGACTGCCAACGTTCTCTCAAAAATATAAAAGCAGTGTCATGTAGCCCCCCTTTTACTCGCTGCTACTAAATTTGGCCATTTCTTTATACTTACATTGGTAATATCAGTACAGTATTTTTAGGTTTATGTGGGATCCACTACAAACAGGGTGGTGGCTGATGATTTGTCTCACATGTGAAATATTTCATTTTACATACCTGCATAGACATATTTTTGTTTTGGCATGTTCCTTTCTTTTTTTTTTCTTTTTTCCTCTCCTACCTGTGCACTAAGTTTGTAGTTGCCAAGATGTCACGTATGGGATGCTTACTGGTAGACCAACAACAATATCATCCAAAGAGATGCTGACAGCTAATGGTGACTAACTGCCTCACTGCGCTTGCGTAACATTATGACCACCTCCTTGTTTCTACACTCACTGTCCATTTTATCAGCTCCACTTACCATATAGGAGCACTTCGTAGTTCTACAATTACTGACTGAATGCTGACTGAAATAGTTCTCTGCATCCCTCTTTGGCTTGCTTTCACCCTGTTCTTCAATGGTCAGGACCCCCACAGGGCCACCACAGAGCAGGTATTATTTAGGTGGTGAATCATTCTTGAATGGATCTATTTTTGAAGAACATGGTGAAAGTTGGCTAAAAATGTATGTAGTTAAATATATGGGCTACAGTCAGTAATTGT
The DNA here is from genome assembly GCF_030014385.1 of Trichomycterus rosablanca. Lineage (NCBI taxonomy): Eukaryota > Metazoa > Chordata > Actinopteri > Siluriformes > Trichomycteridae > Trichomycterus > Trichomycterus rosablanca. The sequence goes on from NC_086010.1 coordinate 13,438,102, forward strand.
AGGACTACAAAGTGCTTCTATATAGTGGAGAATATATATATATATATATATATATATATATTGATCAGCCATAACATTAAAACTACCTCCTTGTTTCTACATTTACTGTCCATTTTATCAGCTCCACTTACCATATAGAAGCACTTTGTAGTTCTACAGTTACTAACTGTAGTCCATCTGTTTCTTCTGTTTCTCTGCATGCTTTGGTAGCATGGTCTGTACCCTGCAACCTTCAAGTCACTATTCTTGCTTGTCTTGATCCTCCACCCACCCTTCATACATTTCAGTCTCTCACTGTCTTCAAAAGATGATTAAAGACCCACCTCTTTACTGAGCACTTAAACTGAGCAATATTTGTACCCCTGGACTGTTGTCTACTTAAACTAGAGTGGGAAAATTATTACTGTGGAAGCACTTCTGTAAGTCGAAAATGTAAATGCATGGTTATTAATTAGGCTAATCCGGGACACATTTTGTGTGTTATGCAGCTGTGCAAAATGAAAGGGATCGTATCAGCTCCAGAAGAAGTGTACCTGACTCACATGACCTTCCACCTATAACTATACTGGCACAGGCAGAGTCACTTTCACAACAGGTTGGCTTCTCATTGTACAGATATGCCTTTTATGTTGTACATTAACATGTGTTCCTAAGTTTATGGTTATTACAGCGGAAACAACTTTACTTGACCTAAAGTATATGTACATAATTTCTAATATTGTCCATAAACATATAGTGTACTAGGGTGAGCCCTAGACTTATTGCTCAATGTCAAAACCTCACCTTAAAAATTTCTTTAAAATTACAAGCGTTTAATTCCCCACAGCCATGTTTCAAAACCTACAAGAAAGCTTTACTAACAGATTGGATGCTAAAATAGCAGCAAATAAAGACAAACTACATATTAATAACCATAGTTTGAAATGACAGTGGCATATAACAATGGTATATGAATGTTATGTTTGGATGTCCACATATTTCTGGCCATTAAGCTATTTAAGTTTAATAAGAAAGTCACACAGTCCGTCTGTGACATTCCCAACAGACTCTAATTGTCCTTAAAGCTGATTAAAGAAGAACTCTCATTAGAACAAAACCTCTCTAGAACATTTTAGTTATGCTCGGTTGATGATCATGATAAGAGACTGCATCTGTAATTTTGAATTAAGTCTCTGCTCGAGCATCAGTTAATGTCATCAACATTTCCAATCATCCGCATGACTACTTATTAAGGTTTACTTTGCAAGGCAACAGCTTGTGTAATAATAAATGCTTTTAATGTGCTAACTTCCTCTTTGTGTAGATTAGTGTTGCCAGACCGGCAAGCTCCACCATTATCTCAGAGAAGAAATCAGCTACCATATTGGACGTGTGCGAGTCTATAAAGCAACAGCTGCTTGCTCTGGTAGAATGGGCTAAATATATCCCGGCCTTCGGCGAACTGCCTCTTGATGACCAGGTAATGGCCAAACTGCCAGTGCTAATTGGGGAGGCACTTGGCTTAAATTGCAGGCCCTTTAGGCTTGAGCTCAATATTTGCTATTCACATGACTGACTCAATTTATCCCTGCATTCAGCTTACTATTTGGGCTGTGTGTTTTGTGGAGAATTTTTGTATTTTTGATTCATTGTTATTGTATTGATTTAACATATGTATTGCAGACTTCTTGAATGATTGTTTTTTGAAATGAACTAAATGTTCAGGCAGTTTTCTAACTGTTTCAATTCTGTAGGTCAGTTTATTACGAGCGCATGCCGGGGAACATCTTCTGCTTGGACTTGCCAAGAGGTCAATGCCATACAAAGACATCTTGCTGCTCGGTGACTATTGATTAAATTGAATATTGGTCAGGATCAAGTTTTTAAAGCCCCAGTATGTGCCAATTAGCCACAATCACAAATATGTCTAATTGCTTTTTCCACAGGTAATGGCTTTATTATTCACAGAAACAGTCCTGAGGCAGAGATTAGCAAAGTGGCTAACCGTGTTCTGGATGAATTGGTCTTACCCTTCCAAGACATCCAAATTGATGATAATGAATATGCAGCTTTAAAAGCCATTGTTTTCTTCGACCCTGGTATGTGTGTGAATACAAAGGTATTTGTATGTAGGAACACAAAGCCAACAAATAAATGTACCAACCCAATTCCAAAATTCCAAAAAAACTGTGTGATCGTACAATTTAAATAAACACAGGCAGCAATGATTTGCAAATTTTTTACATATTTTAAATTGAAAACAGGAAAGAAGACAAAACCAGTAAACAGACTTTTTTGTATACACAGAATTAATATACAAATTTGCTACCAAAGGTTCTTAAAACCAAAACATTTATTTTCTCTTCTTTCCTTTGCACAAGAAAAAGTTTAAAACATTGAATTTAAATGGATTGCTCATTCTTCAAAGATATTGACACAGTTTGGGCAAATCTATTGTTACCCTCAGAAAATTATAATTCATAATTATATAATCAGTAATTAAGTTAATTACTGATTGGTGATCATTTGGATATGGTCTGGACATGGTCACAGGCTCAAGCTGGCCCAAAATTGAACAGATAGATTGGTTGAATAGTTAAGAAATATCCAGGATAATGTTTTGAAGTTGTTTTGCTGCCTAAGGGACTGAGTGGCCACTGTTGCAGGTCATGGGTCGTCCAGCAGGATAATGACAAAGCATGCAAAGCACCCAAGAAAGGATGGGGAAAAATAGAAGTTGCCTACTATGAGTCCTGATCTGAATCCTATTGAACATTTGTGGAAAGAGCTAAAAGGCATGGAGTCAAACTAGCAGCAGAAAATTGCAAAAACCTTATTTAAAATTACAAAAAACATGCACTCTGGATTTAGAAAATATTGCGATTGCTTGACTTTTTGTACACTTTTGGTTGTGGTTTTGAGTTTTAATTGGAATAGGATTCATTTTTACCCATCACCTTTTAATCACCTATGACATGTAAAAAATATGTTTAAGATTTTTGAAAATGTATTACCAATCAAAAACAAATCTCTTACTTACAAACTTATTCAGACCCTTTTCTGTGGACCTCCACTGTTTGCTTTAATTATCTTTGAGCTGTGTCCAGAACTCAGTTGGGGTCCACCTATAGCAATTTGAATGTACAGTAGTTGCCACTGTTGAGTAAATGGCATATTTAAGCAAGAAGGGAGTTTGCCAAATGGCATGTAAACTGGAAACATGAGGAAAAGATTCTCTGGTCTGATAAGATGAAAAATCTTGGAGCAGGAGAGTAAGCAATATGTTTTGTAAAAAACAGGCACTGCTCATTACCTTGCTAACACCATACCTACAGTAAGACAGCTGTCACAAAAAGGGAAAAAAGGGAAAAAAAATCAGAAAAACAACTACACACGAGATGAAAAACAAAGATGATCCAAGGAGAAACACAATTCTTAGATTAGATAAACAGTGAATAAATCAGATAATTCTTATAATACTCTTAGACTTAATAATTATTGGAACAGCAAGGAAAAACCTCAGACAATTCTTAGATTACTAAACAACCAATAACTGGAATAATTCTTAGGACAGTATGCAACATAGGGGAATTTATTTATTTGTTTATTAAAATTTTAACTTCATGTTTTACACACTTTTGGCTACATTCCTGACAGAACAGGTATTTACTCGTTATACAAGATTCATCAGTTTACGAATTTAATGTCAAACTCAATCACAGACAATTTTGTATCTTCAATTCACCTCACTTGAATGTCTTTTAAACTGTACTTTGGAAACCGGAGCTCCAGGAGGAAACCCCACCTGGGGATGGAACCCCGGACCTTCTTACTGTAAAGCGACAGTGCTACCGTGCCGCCCGCAACATAGAGGAACAATGCACATAGGAACAGAAAGCAGGGTAACACGAGGACAAAGAGACCAAGCAGAAATATAGACAAGCAAACAGGAATGCACTGAACTAACCCAAAGCTAATGCTAACTACAAAGAGACTGGCAAGAGGTCCCTATAATAATCTAAACACAAACTCTAAACACACAAGTGCTAAACCCTATGGAAACGCTAAGCTAAGGCTAACTACAAAGACATAGATACAGAAGAAAAGGAACAAGGCTAAAGAAGAGGAGAAGCAAGACAGGATTATGGACAGAAACCAGGGCAGAGACACAGAGTGGAACAAGAGCATTTTTTACAAAAAACAAGAACCAAAGGAACAGCAGAATCATGGACAAAGTCAGAAAGACATGGTCAGAATCAGGGATATGATTGGAGCTCACAGACAACCTGAATAAAACACAGGAGGCGCTAAATACACTAACCAATGATTAACAAAAAAGGTACATCTATGGGAAATGAACAAGGAGACCAATGAGAGGTAAGGGCCGGAGACAAAGAAGACATGAGACTACAACAAAAACAGTGAGTTCAAGAACAGAGTGACAAGCAGAAACTGAATGTTACAGTTCCCCATGTTACAGTTTATGTTTAAGTGTTAAATCCTGACATGCACAAACTGTTAAGGGTGGAGGTCCTGACCCTGGGGGGCAAACTCAACATTACTTGGTCTGATGGAAGGCTGAAGTGCCAACAGAGGACAGAACAGGGCCAAGGAGCTGGTCAGGGATGGCTCAGGGTCTAGGAAACAGCAAAGAGTCTGAGGAGCTGCCTGAACACAGCAGTAGTTCTGGAAAGCCATCAGGACATGACAGGAGTTCTGGAGAGCCACCTGAAGTCTGTGGTAATAAGACCTTCAGAGAGCCGACTGTAATCTGTGGTGGCGAGACCCCCAGAAAGCAAACTGAAGTCTGCTGTGGCAAGGACCCTGGGGAGCCGACTAAAGTCTGCAGGATGACAAGGGGACTGACTGGGCACAAACTCAGACAATTCTTAGATAAGATAAACAATGAACAACAAGGTAATTCTTGGACTATTCTTTGACTCAATCATTCCTAGAACAACAAAGGTAAACTTAGATAATAGATTAGATTATACAGTGGGGCCAAAAAGTATTTAGTCAGCCACTGATTGTGCAAGTTCTCCTACTTAGAAAGATGAGAGAGGTCTGTAATTTTCATCATAGGTACACTTCAACTATGAGAGACAAAATGAGAAAAAAAAATCCAGGAAATCACAGGATTTTTAAAGAATTTATTAGTAAATTATGGTGGAAAATAAGTTTTTGGTCAATAACAAACAAGCAAGATTTCTGGCTCTCACAGACCTGTAACTTCTTCTTTAAGAAGCTCTTCTGTCCTCCACTCGTTACCTGTATTAATGGCACCTGTTTGACCTCGTTATCTGTATAAAAGACACCTGTCCACAGCCTCAAACAGTCAGACTCCAAACTCAAGCATGGCCAAGACCAAAGAGCTGTCGAAGGACACCAGGAAGAAAATTGTAGACCTGCACCAGGCTGGGAAGAGTGAATCTACAATAGGCAAGCAGGTTGGTGTGAATAAATCAACTGTGGGAGCAATTGTAAGAAAATGGAAGACATACAAGACCATTGATAATCTCCCTTGGGGTCAAGATCTCATCCCGTGGGGTCAAAATGATCATGAGAACGGTGAGCAAAAATCCCAGAACTACACGGAGGGACCTGATGAATGACCTGCAGAGAGCTGGGACCAAAGTACAAAGGCTACCATCAGTAACACACTACGCCGAGAGGGACTCAAATCCTGCAGTGCCAGGCGTGTCCCCCTGCTTAAGCCAGTACATGTTCAGGCCTGTCTGAAGTTTGCCAGAGAGCTTATGGATGATCCAGAAGAGGATTGGGAGAATATCATGTGGTCAGATGAAACCAAAATGGAACTTTTTGGTAAAAACTCAACTCGTCATGTTTGGAGGAAGAAGAATG